>NC_061864.1:31127677-31154681 GCF_907164915.1 Impatiens glandulifera
ATCATTTGGAGCCGGATTGCTGCGGTATGTACCTCAGCCGGTTTATGCGGTTTGATCTGTACCTGCACATTGAAATTGAGAATAATTAAGTTCTCATGCCGGTGAAAATTAACTTACTTAATTTTTCTAACAGAGCTGAAGAACACCGGTCCTAGTCTTTGGTTTAAGGATAAGTGTTCTTAGTCCCAGGTTTTGACCCATGTTGTTTTCTCGGTCGCGGCTGAACGTGTATGTTTCTTTGGCACTATGAGCTTCTATTTATAGAGAAAATATGACAACGGTCATAATTTTCTCTCTCCACTGGATTGGTCATCTGAAGTCGCGCCGGTCAGGTTTAGAGGATTGCGTGCACGCTTTGTCATTTTGGACACTTGGCAACCATGCACTTAGGTCGGCTTGCATTTTGGACACATGGCATACATGCACTAGGTCGGTCGCTTGAATCAGATGTTGCTTGTAGATTTAGATAAACAGTTCATCATTATTTTCGTTGCATGCTTTTGATCCGAATCTTTTTTCTTCTTGTATATTTCCGAGAAATCTTTATAGGCCTTGAGATCAATAAAGAGATCAAAGAGAGAGATCTAGTTAAGATCTTTGGATTCTCTCATTGTCATCGTCTTTATGTCCCATTCTCTTGGAAGAGCACGCATGACCTTAATAGCAAGCTCCCGGTTGCTATATGTCTTGCCTAGGATGGACAGGGAGGAGACAATCTTGCTGAATCTGGAGTCGAAATCGTTCATTATTTCGCCAGGACGCATCTTAAAGCTATCAAACTACTGAGTGGCAACCATGATCTTGTTTTCCTTGGTTTGCTCATTGCCCTCACACAGTTGAGTAAGTCTGTCCCAGACCTCTTTAGCAGTGTCGCATTCGATAATGTAGTTGAACATGCTATCATCAAGAGATCTGTACAGAACATCTAGAGCCATGTTGTTGAGGTTGTTATGCCTCTTTTCTTCACTGGTCCAGTTAGCTTTCTCCTTATCGATCTTGATAGGACCCTCTGTGATGACACTCCACATATCGTCATGAAGAGAAGAGAGATGAACACGAACTCTCTTCTTCCATACAATATAGTTTTCTCGAGAGAAGGTTGGAATGGCTGTAGCACTGGGATCTTTTGTTATGGTCGACATTTTTTTTCCAGGAAAAGCTTGAGAATAGAAACAGAGCTCTGATATCAATTGATAGGATCGGCTTTATCGTTAGAGACGGGGATCTGGCTATTGATGAAGGCTTATGAAAAACGGTTTGAAAGAAATCTTGTTAGGGATTTAATTCGCTTTCTATTCTACGCAAACCCTTGTAAATACTTGAAGCAGAATCAAGGCATAAATGTTTACTTAGGTTTGAAGCTCAAGATAAAGAATGAGAAGATGACAGTAATGAAAAAGACACAACAGTTTGTTTATGGATGTTCGGAGCAAACTCTCCTACGTCACCCCTCTTCCAACCACCGAAAGGATTCACTATAATATGATTCGAATCAAATACAGTTTGCACACACTTAGCTCACTATTGAACAGAACACACTATGTTCAATTTACAAGATGAAGAATATCACTTAGCTAACGATGTTTTTGATTCTAGCTCTCTCTTGATTCACACAGAGTATAATCAGGAAAGCAGCTTGCGGCTTAAATATTCAAAGAATTGATTTCTCAGTAGTTCTTCTTAGATAGTATTTCTCATAGTTGATCGAATGGCAGTTCGTCCGTTGTCCATGAGATTTGATAAATATTGGGCATAGACTAACAGTCGAATCTTTAGAATGATACGTGGCACTCTTCCATTGGAAAGCCTCCTTAGTACACAGCAGGTTCTGAGCACAGGGATCATGGCCATACACCAACTAGTAGTGCGCCGAATATTCCATCAGAGATGTACCTGCAAAACAAGTAATATGAGGGAAATTTTCTTACGTGGCATTCGTTGGTTGGTTGCATATAGCTATCGTACTGAGCTTCACTAGAAAGTCGATCAGGAGTAGAGTACAGCTATAGCACATGGGTAGGCGGGTGCTAGCTTCAAGCATACTGCTTAAGCATAGCATTAGACGTATTTCAGTTAGACGACCTCGTCTAATGAAATCAAATGTCCCCGTCTAAGAGCATAATCCATTAGACCGCCTAGTCTAATGGGATTAGACTTACGTCTAAGTACAATCACTTCAAACTAATTTGAAGGAGTTAGACTACACGTCTAACTTTCACCAATTAGACTACACATCTAATTGTTACAAACCATTAGACTGTACGTCTAACTCCACTGAGTTAGACTGCACATCTAATTCCGGTTCTACTTCAGACTTGTCTGAAGGAGTTAGACTGTACGTCTAACTTTCAGGTTCTATTAGACTGCACGTCTAACTCCACGATTTAGACTGCACGTCTAATTACGGTTCTACTTCAGACTTGCTGAAGGAGTTAGACTTACGTCTAACTTTCACAATTCATTAAGACTGCACGTCTAACTCCACGAGTTATACTGCACGTCTAACTCTGCTGAGTTAGACTGCACGTCTAACTCCGCTGAGTTAGACTGCACGTCTAATTCCGAAAATATTAGACTTCACGTCTAACTCCACGAGTTAGACTGCACGTCTAATTTCGAAAAAATTAGTCTGTACCTCTAACTCCGCTGAGTTAGACTGCACGTCTAATTCCGAATATATTAGACTGCACGTCTAACTCTACTGAGTTAGACTGCACGTCTAATTCCGAATATATTAGACTACACGTCTAACTCCACTGAGTTAGACTACACGTCTAATTTCGAAGTCTATTAGACTACACGTCTAACTCCACAAGTTAGACTGCACGTATAATTCCTCTAGTTAGACTGCCCGTCTAACACCGCTTAGTTAGACTACACGTCTAACTCTGTGCATCTAATGCCAAATCGGTCTAATGAGCCTCATTAGAATCAAGTCTCATGAAATATGATTTCGATACACCTGCATCAAAGCTCATAAATCATTTCATCATCAAAATCCTAATAGTCAAACTATTTCAACACTTAGTCAAAATAATTTGACCCAACACTTTCATCATAGCTGAAGGTTCAAATAGGCGAATCAGCCCCACTATTTGTCTCGTTTGAAGAGTCTAATCTGAACTATGCGTAGAAAAATAAACCGAGAAGATACGTAAACAACCTGCATGTTTATAGACCAGATCTCACCTAAGTAAAACTCATCGATCCCTTCTTCAAAAAGAAAGAGAAAATATTTTGAGAAAGGAAGAAAACATTGATCCAACAAAAGTCAATGTATCAGATTTTTGAAAACAAGTAGGGGTAAGGCAAAGCGCGTCGCTTCCTTCCAAGTGATATTCTTCGAAATAAAACCGAGGATTTTACAATATCCCCCGATTCAAAATATATCGTTTAAAAATGTTTTTGTTTATAGACGATTATACAAAGAATAGCCCTCCAATAAAGGTTTTTATGAAAAATAACCTAAATAAACCCAATAAAAGTGAGGACTATACACTAGTAGAAAAAAGGTCTGTAACGACTACTAGTAACGGCGCTCGAACACTTTATCAGTAACGGTTATACTAAACCGTTATTGTTATAAGAACATCAGTAACGGTCTTATATACCGGTACCTCACCTAATTTTACGGAATTATTTCTCCACACTCATACAAAGAAACCAACTCTACAAGATCCAAATCCGAAGGTTCCCCCTATTATTCAAGAAAAAGTGGTAAGTCGTGTTTATTACTTTCATGTATTTTATGTATGTAATCAAATGTAATTTGTGTTTGTAGACTGCCTTGCAAACTTCTATAGAAGAAGACCCGACTAAGAATGACCTGCAGTTGGCTGAGTATGCGTTCGGGTCTCAGGGACATAGGCGAGTTGTGGGTATGGGCTCAGGTGTCACACCTACATGTTTTAGATCAGATGCTCGTGGGGGTTCTAGCACACCGCGCAGTGACACGCAACATTTCCGTGAAGAAAATCGAGTTTTACTTGAGGAGATGCAGAGAATGCAAGAGGAGCGTGAAGTAGAGAAACTTCAGTCACGGAGAGAGCACGAAGAAGCATTACTCGAGCGTCAAATGGAGCGTGAGGAAGTACAAAGCAGCGTCAAATGGAGCGCGAAGAAGCTCAAAGGCAGCGTGAAATGGAACGTGAAGAAGCTCAAATGGAGAGACAACAATCATTTGTAGAGCGTGATAGAATGCGGGATTAGATGCTTGAGATGAGGGAGACGATGAACTTCTTATTATCCATGATTCCCGGTGTTCGCCCTCCACGTCCACCTGCCCCTCCCACTATAGATGATGCCCCTAATTCGACTAGTGATGATGCCCCTCCCACTTGAATTCTGGTTAGTTGAAGGTTTAGATAGTTTTTGAAATGTATGTGTGTTATTTGAAGTACGTTAATTAATGGTTTTTGTGGATTTAAGATATGATTGTAGTTTGTGGATGATTGTTGTTTTGAAATGATGATTGTGGTTTTTGGTTATTGATGATTGTTTAGGTTATTGTTAATTGTGGTTTTGGTTATTGATGATTGTGGTTTTTGGTTATTGGTTTATATATGTACAAATGAATATGAAATATATATATATATATGTTAGGATCTAGGTAGCCGCTGGAGGACCGGGGGTTGGACCGGTTAGCGGTTCTTCCTCGTAAGGTGGTGGTTAATCCGGTTAGAGATTAACACCGGGGTTTCAATACTACACAACTTGTCACAAACCCTTGAACTAGGTTCAAGCGCGGAAGAGATTTGCTTTCAGGTTGAAGCGGCACACTTGTATGATAGGCAGAATCGGTTTTATATGATGGAGGTTTGAGATTTGATGGGTCGGCTTCGGTAATCTGGAAATTCGGCTTGGATAGAGTTAAGTCGGTTATAGCGGTATGAATCGGTTAGATAATGAAACCGGCAGACAGTAAATAGCAAGACAGATTTTATGGATGTTCGGAGATAAAACTCCTACGTCACCCCTTCCTCTCGAAACCGCGAGAAGGATATTCACTAAGGAATACAAGTACAATCCGATTGAGACTTATTTCCTACTCGATAACACTCTTACAATTTACACCGAAATTGTAAAACACAGACTTTAACTTTAGCACTTAGGCTTTCTTAGAACAGCACAGTCTTATCACTTGTAGAGTAAATGCTCTTAGAATTTCTCACTTGTTTCACTGTATCTCACTTGTCCCGCATTTACTCTTCTTCAACTGCCCCTTTTATAGGTGAAATATGCCAACGGTCATATTTCACTGCCTTGAATCTGATTGGTTGGGCAGGGGTGCAGAGGTTCAGTGATTTAGAGATTCAGACCTGCGGTCGTTTCCTCAGACCTGATGGTCAACCTCAGACCTGGCATTCTGTTTTTCCGGTATGTAAGACAAACCTGCTAGGTTTGTCTTTTACTCAATGTAGACACTGTCTGTTAGACAGTTGTCTGTACTTGGAAGATCTCCTTTCTGACTTATCCCGAAGTGGAAAGATCCGGTAGGACTGTCTTCTGCAGCCTGCAGACCTTCCTCAGACTTGTATGGATATGGAAGTGTTCAGTCTGTTCCTTTGGTATCATTCTCAACAGATACCCGAATTGTCTTCTTGTACTAGTCGGTCATTTGACTTAACCGGATGACTTCCGGTACGAGAGATGTAACCGGACTTCTTCCGGTTATTCATTTGCCTTGTGGCCGGTCGTCTGTCTGATGTTTCCGGTTTTAAGCTTTGGCCGATCCTTTCTTTGTGCGGTCATGTTCCAGGTATTCTTGGTCGGTTTACTAGCTTGACCGGCTAGTTTTCTTAGCCGGTTATTTTGTTTGTCCGGTCCGGTTCCTTGTTCCTGCATGGAAGGTTTATTTAAGTTAGGTTTATTTGAATCGGTCTAATTTTATCTAACAATATATATAAAATGATTATCATTTAGTAACGGTTTTATGCATTAAAAAACCGTTACTTTAATTTGCTATGTAACGGTTTATCAAAACAAAAACCGTGATTGAAACTTCTTAGGTATCAAGAACAGTTTTCGAAAGCCATTACTGATAGTCATTGAGCAACAGTAACGATTTTAACTCGGCTAGTACCGTTACTGTTGTCTAACAACTATCAGTAACGGTTTTCGAAAAACGTTACAGATACCTGAGAAGTTTTAGTCACGGTTTTACCTCGGCTAGTACCGTTACTGTCGTTCAATGACTATCAGTAACAGCTTTCGAAAGCCGTTACTGATACATGAGAAGTTTCTGTGACAAGTGTGTTTGTAAAGAATGGTAACGATTTTATTTGTCGTTACAAATACTTATTAGTAACGGCTTTTGATGCTTTTAGTAGCGGTTTTCTCCCTTACTGATACCTCTTCTTCTACTACTGATAGTTCCAAATTGAGAAAGAAAACCTCATCCCTAATTTAATTAAAGAGAGAGGGGTTTAAAACTTGATTCTTTAGGAACAAAAAAATCAAAAAAATAAAAATTCAAAAAAGAGAACTAGAATAAACCCTGAAAATATTTACATAAAAAATAAAAAATGTTCTTGTGTTGTTTGATGTATTGAAATCACCATTCGTGCTCACTAAGATTCTTGTCTCGATTGCTACGACAAAAGCAGAATATATTGATTCTACCATATATATCCCGGGAATGAAAAAAGAAAAAATAGTTCAAGTGGTTGAGGTATTAAAATCACTACCAGTTATTTACGCAGACTCTAGTCATGATTGGTACAGTAAGGGTAAGGGTGAACCGATTCTACCAGATACATCCGCGAGTCGAAAAAAGAAAAAAAATGGAAAACAAAAACCCAAAGTAGAAAATCTATAACCTTTCCAAAATGTTTTAGGAGGAGTGTACTTTCAAGATGTGTGGTTTAGGGCCGAGCAACCAAAAATAATTGCACACTTCTGTCAAAACATCAAAGTTTTGATCTTCTTTGAGGGTCAATTATAGACGAGATCAAATTTATAGTTGATATCTCAAGAGTCAGGGGAAAAAATCTTATTCCTTGATGAAATAAAATAATCACGAAGGACAAAAAGAGATATTCAAAGCCTATGCTCGAATACGTTTCGAATCTAAAATTTTATGATTCATTCAAAAGGATCAATGTTCATTCAAATCTTGAAACAAAAGAGAGAAACAATGATAGGAACTGGGGGAACAAAAAAATGTTGTTTTATCCAAAACATGATTCATTTATCCATAAATAAGGCCTTAAGATTGTCGACTAATTTTAATTAGTTGCAAAGGCCATTTTGGAAAAATAGAGGGAAAATGATTCTGTTTAAATATTTCCTTGAAAGGAAAAGAGACAAGATCGATAACTACAAAAGAAAATAAGCAAATTGAGTCTCCCTAAAATCTATTTATTGATAGGTACATGAGATCGTCCATACATACTCCTGCTAAAAAACCTAATTGTATTTAGGTACCCTAAACCCTAATTGTATTTAGGTACCCTAAATCCTATCTATTGATAGGTGCGATAGATCGTTAAATATATGATTCGCTAAAAAGCCTTAATTGTAGTTAGGTATCCTAAATCCTATCTGTTGATAGGTGCGATAGATCATGTGTATACGATTCCGCTAAAAACCCTAATTGAAGTTAGATATCTGGACCCTATTTATGGATAGATGCAATATATCGTTTGTATACGATTCCAATAAAAACCTAATTGTAGTTAGGTATCTTAAACCTTTTAAGTGGATAGGTGCGATAAATCGGTTGTATACGACTCCACTAAAACCCTAATTATAGTTAGGTATCATAAACCCCATCTATTGATAGGTGCGATAGATTAGTTGTATACGATTCTGCTAAAAAACCCTATTTGTTGATAGGTCAAAACGTCGTTCGTACACGTCTTTGTAAATTTGTCGATAGGTAGAGATGTTGTTTGTACACGACTCAGTAGCTAAAACTCTATCTGTCGATAGGTCAAAACGTTGTTCGTACATGACTACGCAACTAAAACTTATATGTCGATGGGTCGAGACGTCATTTGTACACGACTCCTTAGCTAAAAATCCTATATATCAATAGGTCGAGACGTCGTTTGTATACCTCTCCGTGACTAAATCCTATTTGTCTATAAGTCGAGACGTTGTTTGTATACGACTTTGTGACTAAATCCTATATGTTAATAGGTCGAGACGTCTTTTGTATACAGTTATGTGACTAAATTATATCTTTCAATAAGTTGAGACGTCGTTTGTATACGACTCTGTGACTAAATATTATATGTCGATAGGTCGATACATCATTTGTATACGACTCCGTGACTAAATCCTATATGTTGATAGGTCGAGACATTGTTTGTATACGACTCCATAACTAAATCCTATTTGTTGATAGGTCGAGATGTCATTTGTATACGACTCCATGACTAAATCATATATGTCGATAGGTCGAGACGTCATTTGTATACGACTCCGTGACTAAATTCTATCTATTAATATGTTGAGACATCGTTTATATACAACTCTGACTAAATCCTATTTGTTGATAGGTCAGTACGTTGTTCGTACACGACTTCGTCTACAAAACTCTATTTTTCGATAGGTCGAGACGTTATTCGTACACGACTTCGTCTACAAAACTCTATACGTCGATAGGTCAGACGTCGTTCGTACACGATTCTACAGGCAAAACCATATTTGTCGATTGGTCAAGACATTGTTCGTACATGACTCGTCTAAAAAAATCATATCTTTTAAATATATATTAAACCCTCGTTTGTTGACGAGAGCCCGAGATCGTTCATACACGATCCAAATCACAATAAAACCCTGTCATATAAATAAGTACTTTAAACCCTATCTCTTAATAGGTACCAAAACCCTATCATATAAATAGGTACTAAAATCTTGTCATCCAAATTGGTACACCAAACTCTATCGATCATAGGTACTAAAACATTGTCATCCAAACAGGTATGCCAGACCCTATCTCTCGATAGGTACCAAAACTCTTTCATATAAATAGGAACCAAAACCCTGTCATCCAAATAGGTACGTCAAACCATATATCTCGATAGGTACCCAAACTCTGTCATATAAATAGGTACCAAACCAATAAAGTCGAATCGTGCCTAGAGAGAGAAATTTTCTCTAGAGATTTTTTTTCTCACTTCGGGCACGACCGACACATCAACGTCGTCAGAGCTTCTGACATCAGAATGATCTCAAATTTCTCCAGCATGTGCGTCTCTTTCCCCCTACAATCTGAACGAAGGAATTTCAATTTGCCGGAGGAATTAGGAGATATCGCGATTATAGTTTCTGGATCGGATATTTGGGTCGTTGTCTGCACGATCGGCACAATCAGCACGATCGGCACGAACGACACAGATTCTCGCCGCGACCGCGCTTCTACATCGGAAGTCGGCCTCCATCCTCCAACGCCTTCGATCGGTTGTCGTGCGCCCTTTGGAACGTGTTCTGTTGTGCAAAGAACAGTCACGGTCATCTTTTCTTACCGTTGACTGGAGCATTTCGTCAAAACCCCCTTCTATAGAGAAAATTTATTTTGAAAGATTTAAGAGAGTTCGTTAGGTTTTTTTTAGGAGTTTAGAATGTATGCCTATGTGTGAAAGAAAATGTGTGAGAAATGTAGCTTATAGGGTAAGGTAGACTAATGTATTTAGGTATTTATAGGTAGCTATCACCTAATTTTAATCAATAATTTTAATCAAGGTTTCTCATTAAATTTTCTAAAAATGCACCAATAAATAAATTAATTAAAAAAATGTATTATGATTGGTTGAGCCATTCTAGAAATTGCTGGCATATTAGAATTTCACATGTTTTCCATTGACTTTTTTGAGAGGTCAATTTGGAATTGTTATTCAAAAGTTATGATCGTTTGAATTTTGCCCACGAAATGATGTTTTGTCTATGTTTCCATTGATGATTTATCATCCTTCCCTCTAATTATTCCCTCTCTTCTTTTTTTTTTAATTAATACCATCATTGATCAAAACACCTCCAAAATAAAAATATATATTAATTATAAAATAAATGAATTTAAAATCAATTATAAATAAAATACACACTCATTTAAAAAAGACCGAGTCTTATTCCCCTAATAATTATAATTTTCTAAGAATCTAAATTGACAAATAACTTACTTTTTTTAAAAAAATATTTATTCTAATAAAATAAAAACCTATTCAAAACTAAACTAATGATAATAAAAAAATTCTCTTAAAATTTATTTAATGCTTCAAATAATTTTTAATTAAAAATATTTTAAAAATAATAAGTATAATAATAATTCAAACTATTTTAATTTAGATTATTATTATCTTAATTCATTAAAAGTCTAAAATCAACTCTTTTAATAATCTTTTCAATAAGATTGTATATGGATTTTGTATAACAATAAGTTCAGATTTATTAAAAAAAAAAATAAACTATAAGTTGATGAATAAAAGATGAGTGTTACACACCATTTAAATTTTTTTGCTTGATGAAACAAACTAAGTAAGCTAGTGGACCTCAGTAATCTATGTTCGAGTTATTTGTCTTTCTTGTTGTATCAACAACACTTTGAAACTGTTTGAGATTTATAAGTGATAACAATTTGGCCCAGTTTGAAGTGAAAGTAAATATTATATTTGCCTCATACAATGTTCACTCGCCTATCAACATTTGGCATGAAAATAAATTCTTCAATTTCATGCCAATGAATCTTTGCATAAGCATATATGAGTTTGTAAAAACTAAAAACCAAACATTCTAATTTATAATATTAAAATATTTATTTTAATTTAGTTTTAAATATATAAAATTAAAATAAATAATTCTATAGTCAAAAGCCCATTTAAAATAATTAATTATCATTAATTATTATACTGATTAATCAAATTAATTATTTTAAATGGGCTTTTGACTATGGAGTTATTTATTTTGATTTTATATATTTAAAACTAAATTAAAATAATTATTTTAATATTATAGGTTTTTAGATTTTAGATTTTTGAGTGATAACAATTTGGCCAGTTTGTGGCCCAGTTTGAAGTGAAAGTAAATATTATATTTGCCTCATACAATGTTCGCTCGCCTATCAACATTTGGCATGAAAATAAATTCCTCAATTTCATGCCAATAAGCATATATGAGTTTGTAAAAACTAAAACTAAACATTCTAATTTATAATATTAAAATAATTATTTTAATTTAATTTTAAATATATAAAATCAAAATAAATAACTCCATAATCAAAAGTCCATTTAAAATAAATAATTATGATTGATTATTATACTAATTAATCAAATTAATTAAGGGTTAAGGACAAATAAAATATTAAATTATTTGAGATAAATATTGTACACATTTTATCTTAAAATAATTTTAGAAAAATTGAAGGACAAAAATAAATAATTTAGATGAATTATTGTATCTATTTCATATAAAACAATTATTTATTTAAATCGTAAAATTATAAAAAAAAAATGGTAAAATATCTGCCATATTTATTTCATTATTTTGTGTAATGAGAAAGATTAAAATTAAAGCCGAAATGGTGAATAAAAATCAATTTCAAACAAAGCCTTAAAGTTTTAAAATAAAAATAAATTCGTAATCTAATGTGGCCGAAATTAAGAAAATTTGCTTCAGTAGGAACCGTATCCGTCGGATGGACACTGGGTCCTCATTCGATGCTCCAAGAGCTCCCACATAACCCATTGTAGCAGAGGAAGAGCACACTCGCGAGGCTACGGATCAACAGACGAACTGTTAGCCAAATCGCTAACGGACCGGTCAAATGCCAACGGCATTGGACGGACCGCTAACGGAGTCCCAACATCAAAACGACGTCGGTTTTTACTTTGGTCTTCTTCTTCATCGCGACGCCGCGAGGATAAGTTTGAAGATCCGTGTTGATCTTTTATTTTTGGAAATCAACAACTAGTCCATCAAAACGGTTGATTCATAAAGTGAAATGATCACCCTACCATGGTGAACATTTCCCCTACAAAAGTAGGCCTCGTCACTGCCTACTCTAGTGAGTTGACTCAAGAACAGCCAAAACAATATTAATGATTTTTGGTTGATTCAATCCACTAGGATGGATCAACCGATCTTAGGAAGCTATAAATAGCTCTCATAAATTATTCTTCCAAGGAACCAACACAACCTTCAAATCGAAAAAAATCTCAAATTCGCCACTAAAACTTGAAGCTTTCGAATTTTCTGCTTGAAGCTATGAAACTCGGATCTGAGCTTCCCGAAATCTTCTTTAAGGATCAAGGAGTGTTCTACCATCACTAGTAAGGTTCTAATCAACCTCTAATTCATATTTATAGTTTAAATTTGAATTTTTATATTTCAAAGTGCATAAGCTTGTATGCTTCCTTTTTATGTTGTTTTATAGTTGAATCATGATCCTAGAATCGTTTAGAAACTATCTGGATATGATAGAATTGATAAATTGATCTAATAAATAAAAACCCAAATTCAAATTTCAGAAATCAAAAAGACATATTTGTTGTTCTTGGGTTAATTCTGTTGAATCACAGCCCAGAAAGCTTCCCAACATGATTGTAATCATGTTGGAAAGCTGTTTGGATCATGTTTGATCCATCCCGATCATGTTTGATCAAAATCAAAATTTTCAAAATAAATAAAATTTTTTAGTTCTTGAATTGGAACAAACAAGCAGCAAGTGTTCTTATTTTGATACCAATCAAGTATATACAATATAAGGAAGTTATTGAATAGCTCCTTACACTTCAAAATGACTTAAAATATAAAATCAAATTTTGATCACAAACTATTTTGAACAAATTGATCATCATCTAGGTCAATTGATACATTGAGATGATGATCGACATGTTCTTGGGAGCTTTCTGAAGCTACTCAAACCCTCTAATCAAAGAATCCGAGCTAAAAAACGAATTACCAAATCTGCACTTTGGTATTCTTTAGGACCGAGGACAGACAGGTCCGATAGATAATCTTAGGTCCTTGCCGAGACCGAGGACTGAGAAAATTCGGACTTATGACTGAGACCTAGGACCAAAGACTTCAAATAGGACCAAGAGGTCCAACCAATGTTCTTGAGCTAGGACTTAGAGGTCCCGGCCGGGGATTTTCATCTAGGACCAAGAGGTTTGAGTTTGAGACCGAGACTCCTAAAACTCAAGACCGAGATGTCTAACCTTGGGAACGAGAATCTCAAACCTATGACCGAAATATATGAGTCCGGGACCGAGAGTCCCAAGACCTAGGACCGAGAAGTCTAACCTTTGAACCGAGACTCCCGAGACCCAAGGCTGAGAGGTTTAACCTTGGGACCGAGAATCCTAAACCTAGAACCAAGAGGTCTGAGTTTAGGATCGAGACTCCTAAACCTATGACCGAGAAAATCAATCTTAGGACCAAGTGTTCTAAACTTGGGACCAAGAGATCTTGAACCCATGATTGAGGAACTTAACCTAGAGCTAGCCCGGGAGTGAGGGATTTATACACCCCAATCGAGGATTTTAACATGGACTTAGACTCCTTAACACCTTGAATGAGGGATTTCAATCCTAGGACCGTTGACCCCAAACCTTGACTTAGTGGTTCCTCGACCTAGATCGAGGGTCTCCGGACCCCGAATGACAAAATCGAACCCAAGGCCTGGGACTATGGTCCTAAGGCCTATTTAGTTCCACTTTAAAATCCAAATTTATTTTTATAATTTGGGGACTAAATCCATTTTCTAAAAATCTCGAGGGATTAAAAAATGATTTCAAAATATTTTTGGGATATTTCCTTAACAAATATTTTTCCTAAAGCTTGTTTGATGTTTATTTATAAACTCTAACACCCTTAAAATGACTAATGTCTTTCAGGTATACTCTTCAATAGTAAATATCATCAACATGTATGATAGGATCGGCTTTATCGATAGAGATGAGGGTCTGGCTATGGATGAAGGCTTATGAAAAACGGGTTGAAAGAAATCTTGTTTAAGGATTTGATTCGTTTTCTATTCTACGCAAACACTTGTAAACACTTGAAACAGATTCAAGGCGGAATTGTTTACTTGGGTTTGAAGCTCAAGATGAAAGATGTAAAGATGACAGAAATGAAATAACACAGCCGTTTGTTTATAGATGTTCGGAGAAACTCTCCTACGTCACCCCTTCTTCCAACCACCGGAAGGATTCACTATAATATGATTAGAATCAAATACAGTTTACACACACTTAGCTCACTATTGAACAGAACACACTATGTTCAATATACAAGATGAAGAATATCACTCAACTAAAGGTGTTTTTTATTCTAGCTCTCTCTTGATTCACACACAGTACAATCAAGAAAGCAACTTCACAGTTTCAGTATTCGAAGGCTGGATTTCTCTCTCTGAAATATCAACAAGCAAGTTAATTCACTAATTAGTTGTTCTCTCGTTTTCGTAAGACAGATTGTCCGTTATCCTTGAGATTTGTTAACTGGGCAGGGGCTAACGGTCGAATCTTTTAGAATGATATGTGGCACTCTTCCATTGGAAAGCCTCCATTCTACATAGTAGGTTCTGAGCACAAGGATCGTGGCCATACACCACTGGTAGTGCGCCGAATATTCCATTAGGGATGTACCTGCAAAATAAGTAATATGAGGAAAATTCTCTTACGTGGCATTTGTTGGTTTGTTGCATACAGTTGTTGTATTGATCTTCACTAAAAAGTGGAGTAGGAGTAGGGTACAGCTATAGCACGTGGGTAGGCGGGTGCTAGATTCAAGCATACTGCTTAAGTTTAGCATTCGACGTATTTGAGTTAGACGGATTGTGAAACCCAGTCTAATGAAATTTAAACATCCCCGTCTAATAACAAAGTCCATTAGACCACCTGGTCTAATAGAATTAGACTTACGTCTAATTACAGTCACTTCAGACTAGTCTGAAGGAGTTAGACTTACGTCTAACTTTCACTAATTAGACAACACGTCTAATTATCCAATAACCATTAGACTGCACGTCTAACTCCACTGAGTTAGACTGCACGTCTAATTCCGGTTCTACCTCAGACTAATCTGAAGGAGTTAGACTTACGTCTAACTTTCACTAATTAGACTACACGTCTAATTATCCAATAACCATTAAACTGCACGTCTAACTCCACTGAGTTAGACTGCACGTCTAATTCCGGTTCTACCTCAGACTAATCTGAAGGAGTTAGACTTACGTCTAACTTTCACTAATTAGAATACACGTCTAATTATCCAATAACCATTAGACTGCACGTCTAACTCCATTAAGTTAGAATGCACGTCTAATTCCGGTTCTACCTTAGACTAATCTGAAGGAGTTAGACTTACGTCTAACTTTCACTAATTAGACTACACGTCTAAGTACCAATAACCATTAGACTACATGTCTAACTCCACTGAGTTAGACTGCACGTCTAATTCCGGTTCTACCTTAGACTAATCTGAAGGAGTTAGACTTACGTCTAACTTTCACTAATTAGACTACACGTCTAATTCCGCAAATATATTAGATTGCACGTCTAACTCCACTGAGTTAGACTGCACATCTAATTCCGCAAATATATTAGACTGCACGTCTAATTCCGCAAATATATTAGACTGCACGTCTAATTCCGCAAATATATTAGACTGGACGTCTAATTTTGTATACATTAGACTGCACGTCTAATTTCGTATACATTAGACTACACGCCTAACTCCGTTGAGTTAGACGTACGTCTAATTCTATGCATTCATTAGACTGCACGTCTAACTCCGTTGAGTTAGACTACACGTCTAATTCTATTCATTCATTAGACTGCACGTCTAACTCCGTTGAGTTAGACTGCACGTCTAATTATATGCATTCATTAGACTGCACGTCTAACTCCGTTGAGGTAGACTGCACGTCTAATTCTATGCATTCATTAGACTACATGTCTAACTCCGTTGAGTTAGACTGTACGTCTAATTCTATGCATCTAATGCCAAAATCATTCTAATGATCCTCATTATGACCAAGTCTTATGAATTATGATTTCGATACATCTGCATCAAAACGCATAAGTCATTTAATCATCAAAATTCCAATGGTTAATTATTTCAACACTTAGTCAAAATAATTTGACCCAACAATTTCCCCCTTTTTGAAGAAGAAATTGAAAACCTGCATACCAAAATATGCATTCATCATATAAATAAAACAAACCTTGTTCACTTACATCACGTTTCACAAATTTCCAAGACCAATATTCAAAGCATCATCAAAGAAACATTGTTCAAAAAGACTTAAAAAGAGTACGAGAAAAGAAGTTATAGTTCTTCCATTTTAACTCGAGGATCGGTAGGACTCATGTCTTGGCCGGTTAGCATGTTGAGAAAAGGAGGAAAGTTGCGACCACCACGACCGCTTCCACTTCCACCACCACGATCACCACTAGTGGCACAACCTCTTTGATCAGAGCCAGATAGCCTACCACGACCACCACCACTGGCACGGCCTCCACGATCACCACTGCTTCGACCTCCACCTCTCTTGGTTGGCCTAGGATTATCATCATTGCTTGGGGCTCGTTTGGATCTAGTGCCGGTTGACACACCATCACTTCTTCTACTTGATTCGCCTTGGGTGATTCGAGGTTGATCTCTTTCAGCATTAGCTTTTGCGTTCTCCTTTGCATGAAACTTCCTTGCAATAGAGTCAACAAATTCCTGTCGTTCACCATCATTTCTTATTAAACAGACTTGAATTTCCATTTCCACCATCTGATTCTTCACCAGACTGAATTCATCCAAAGTTTCCCTATGACGGTCATCATTGATGTGTCTTTCAAGGTCCATCATTTCAGATTGACGGCTGTAGAATTTCTTTTCAAACTTGGAGAAGTTTAAATTTGAGACGTGAGTCTCATACGTATTCTTCTTCAGAGTGTTATCCAGTTCAGTAAGAACTTTGATAATTTCTGCAAAGTCCTTCCTTTCTTCTTCCTGGGTTTTCAAGGCCTTTATCATGTTCTTCTGAAGGGAAGATAGCACAGAAGTCATAGACTTTAAAAGCTTGTTACCCTCAGCAGATGATTCTTCATTTGATGAATTCTCTTGAGACTCTTCTGCCATACTCTGAATTGGTTCAAAATTCGTATGAATCTGCATAGATTGCTTAGGTTGATCCTTCTCAGCTACCTTAGCAGATTTATCTTTCTCTTCTTCAATTATTTCCCTTTTTGCTCTCAAAAATCTTTCATAAAGATCACCAGAGTAGTGAACAGGATTGTTGATGTTTTCATGAACACTTCCCACAATGGTGTCAGAGAATAGACTAGGCTTGGCACGACTTACATATTGATCATGTTCCTCCTCAGAGGAGGAACTCTCTTTTTCAGCATCCTTTTCTTTGGAGGGTTCCCCCCTCAGATCTAATAATCTCTGGCTGATTAACCTCAGCCACCTTCTCTTAGGTTTCCTCTGTTCTCGCAATAGGGGATATCACAACGTTTTATTCAATAGGAGCTTGAACAGCCTCCTCAACAACATCTTCTTCATTCACTTCTTCTTCATTTGTTTCAAGAGCATGTTCAGGCTCTTGAACAATTACATCTTCTTCTTCTTCATGAGGATTCTCTTGAATGGTTTGATCCAGAATACGTCTCTCTTCAGCAGAAAGATTTCCGAATTCGATCAAAACAGCAGCATCTAGCTCATCGACATTATCATCAGCATCAAGAGTATCCATCGGTCATCATCATCACAAGGTTTTGCGCTAGAGCAATTAGTGCCATGAACGTATCGGGAAGCAACCGAGACATAATTGTCCATGATATTATCCAGTTTCTTCAAAACTTTCACTTCCATCTTAGAGCATTTCTCAACAGGGTTGAAATTAGCCTTTCTGGCTTCAAGAATTGGGAAAAGGGCTCTTCCACACAAGCATGCTTCAACGAGATCCTTTCTCTTCAGAGCCTCAGCCACCTCTGAAGTTTTAGCCCACTTGAGAACTTTCTTCTTATTGGCTACACGTCTCTTCCATTCTTTAGTTATTACAGAATTTGACAGGGTATCATTGTATTTGGAGGGCAATCTTTCCAGAGACCATGATTCAAAGATTTCCAATTTTTCAGCCGCAATGGCTTTAACTTGTTCTAAAATGAGGTCAACAATGCATGTTGCCTTCGATACCTCTTCATAAGCGGGAGTTGCAATCTTCTTACCTTTTCCAACAACCTCTACGGGTTTTGGAGCAGGTCTAGGTTCACTGAACACAATTCCACTCAACATTTTTGCAGAACGCATCAATTCAAACGTCGATTGGGGTTTCTTACACAGCTCAGCAGGGAGCTCTACACGAATAACTTTCCCGGCTACTATAGAATCTTTAGGAGCGGGAACAGAAGATCTTTGTTCGACAGATTTACCAGCAACAAGGGTAAGAACTGTACCTTATTTTGGTTGAGATAACTCTGTAGCACCTGCGGCTACTTGATTTTTTTTGAACAACAGGAGACTCAATCATGTCAACATTTTCAATATCTGGACCAGCTGACTCAACAGCGGCCCCTTCAGCAGATTCTCTTAAGGGAGAGAAAACGGATTCATCTTGTTCCACTTCAGGAATATTAAATTTAGGCACAGCGGCCAAAGATTTAGAGGAAGTTACCTTCAATGATTTAGACGCGCGGGGCGCCTTCGTCTTCTTTTCCTTTGAGACACTAGATCTCGAAGGCTTTCTCAGGATGGTCGCCGGAGAAGATAAAAAGGACATGGGAGTTGTAGCAAGTACGCCTAGACCTTGCCTTAACCTTGAATCAACTGATTCGGAGTCCTTCTTGGTGGAGCTTTTCAGACTAGAGGAACTGGCCTCCGATTCATTCACTGTCTTCGATCTCTTTGCCCCCGTTGACATAACAGAAGTAGACAGTTGTTTTGATCGAGTAGAGTGCTTACCACCCGTTTGATAACTAGACTCACTAGAGGCACATTCCATATTGTCTTCATCCTTATCAGGGTACTAGCGACTGTGAGGGCAGAGAATACCCTCGGAGAGTTAATCTGCTCAAGTTCACCAACAGGAACCCCCAAATGCTCCATCAATCTACTCAGTTGAGCCGCATACGTTATGCTTTCCTTGTTTGACTGGAAGATAGAAAAGCAAAGATTCTGGAAAAGGGTAGATTCCCAATTTACCTGGATTCCCTTTGAGATAGCGCACATATAGTCGAAGCGGTCTTGACTATAGAGATGGAAGGAGCTAGATTTCCCTTGGAGCGCTTTTGCTACCACGTCGTCCAGCAGAATGAAATGAGGTTTCAGGACCTTCTTGTTTCCATTTACATGGATCATCGAACCGTCGGTAGAAAAGGTCTTCTTCATCTCTTGCATGACTTCTGAAGAAAGAACCAAGTCAAAAGTGTGCCCCTCCGTTGGAAGTTCAAAGAACTCCGCATATACGGTTTCATCAAAAGAAAACTCCACGTCGTTGACGATTGCTACGATGGATTCACCAACCATAGTTGCAGATTTGAAGAACTCGCGAACTTTTTTCTCATAAAATATGAACGGACCACCGAGATACTTCCTCAACCCAGAATATTCTAAGGTTCTGAACATATCCACCACTTCTGGTTGATCGAAAGTGTAGACCGATGGAAAATCCACCTGCAAAGTATATTGACCCAAAGTGATTTTCTTGTTCACCATTTTCGAAAGAATATGAACCGACACAAGATTTCAGAGAGTTTTAGAGAGAGAAATGCAAAGAAAACTAGGGTTCTTAAGGATTTTGAGAGATGAAAAGCTTTCAAAATCATGCAAGGATGTTCTTATATAGACAAAGTACAGAAATACAAAATAACTGTTTCTTATTAAGGGTATGACCCATCAATAAATGTTAGACGTCCTTTTTCAAGGAGTCATCATTAGAAGTAAGGGTATATCAGTCATTTTCTTTAAACTTGAAAGACACGTGTCTTCATGTTGGTAAGAGATGATTGTTTAATGTTTTGAGCGAGAAAACTGAATAGCTCTCAACGTGGGACAGCTGTCCTTGATCAGTCTAATCGGCACGTAGTTAGACGTTTTTCTTACTTCATAAATCCATATATCTAAACGTCTATTAGACGGATGAGTATATTAGACGCATACATCTGATTTCGTGTTGTATACAAATCCGTCTAATGTCTATTAGACGTGTACGTCTAATTTCGCATCAACACCACGTGTTAGACGTGTGTTTGGTTAGACGTGTACGTCTAACCGCATAGGTTTTAAACCTCAACAAATAAACTTAGATGTATAGATTGTGAGCAAAAATACGTCTAAGTACAGACCGTTTCTTTTAGACACACTTGTCTAATTAGACCGATTAAGGATATTCGTCTGGAGAGTATCCTTATTTCCAAATAAATTTTCCCTCTCATTTTGTATATGGACATAAAAACATAATAGACAGTTTTTGTGGTCCAAAGACCAAAAACATTTTTAACAAATTAAACATTTATCTACAATAATGGCAAAGGCCATTGTTGATCTTCCAGGTTGTGTACTCAAAAGAGTATTCTTTTTGCTTCCTTCCTGCAATCCTCCTGCATCACCTACTAAAGAAACTATTTACACATTTTGGTACCCATACTCAATTGGATCCTCGATCAATTAGTCCCTTAGAAATCCATATTTGAGTTATTTTGATGGATTTCTCATTTTGTGTCGTGATTAAAGCATAAAATTTTGACTTAGCAGATGACTTCCTGCTAGCCACTGATCCCTTAATTTTTGAAGAAGATTTTCTTTTAAAACTCCTTGACTTAGAGTCAGGTTTTAAATTGCCAGACTTATTAGTTGCTTCTAGCTTATTCTTAAGCCAACTAACAGTAGGCGGAACATAAACTATTTCATTTTTGAAATCAACTTCTTTATGAATAGGATCTGATTCAATGTCAATCATACTCCCTTTGACAAAACTTATTGACTTAAGCTTGTCAGATGAGTTGGACTTTTTGCATGACAAGTTAGGGTCATTGATGTTTGACAGTGTCTCCAGACCTTGTCCATGCACTTACAACATAGTTTAACCTCTTGTTTTCATATGAAAGGGTTTGAATATATTCTTTGATCATCTCATTTTCAGATGAGATCTCTTCAATCTTCTTTTCAAAAACATTTGACTCTTCAGCTTGAAACAAATTTGGTTTGTTTACATCTGGTGAAGATTTAGTTTCATTTAGAGATTCTGCTAGCTTTCTGTACTCGATGACCATGTCATCTAGTGCAGCTACCAGTTGTACCCTTAAAAACCTTTCGGAAGAGAAGTCAAATACCTCAGTCTCCTGAGTTCTTTCTTCATCTTCTCTTGCCATGAAGCAGGCCACCTCTTCTTCATCACTTTCACTGGATGAAAAGTAGGAACCACGGCTTCTTCCTTTGTTCTTCCTGTCACCTGCCATAAGAGCCTTCAGCTCTTTTCCATCATCCTTGGCATCTTCACGTTTTGGCTTTCGGCATTCCGATGCATAATGACCTTTAATACCACAGTTAAAACAAGTAACATTAGCTTTAGATTTTTTATTGTCATTAGAATTTGAAGAGCTTGAGATAGAGTTGATCTTCTTCATGAAGTCGCCAAACTTCTTCACAAAGAGAGACATGGCATCGCTGCTCAGCTGTTGAGCTGCCATCTTCACATCCGGAGCGGTTGGTGGCTCTTCAGCAGTCACCAGCGCCTTGGTAATGATAAAAAATGTGGGTTGATCTTCTTTCATCCTACAGTTCAGCTCGAACTCATAGGCCTTGAGATCAGCAAAGAGATCAAAGAGAGAGATCTTATTAAGATCTTTGTATTCTCTCATCGCCATTGTCTTTATGTCCCATTCCCTTGGAAGAGCATGCATGACCTTGATAGGAAGCTCCCGGTTGCTATAGGTCTTTCCTAGGATGGACAGGGAGGATAAAATCTTGCTGAATCTAGTGTCAAAATCGTTCATTGTTTCATCAGGGCGCATCTTGAAGCTATTGAACTGTTGAGTGGCAACTATGATCTTGTTTTCCTTGGTTTGCTCGTTGCCCTCACACAGTTGGGTGAGTCTATCCCAAACCTCTTTGGCAGTATCACATTCGATAATGTAGTTGAACATGTTGTCATCAAGAGATCTGTACAGAACATCAAGAGCCATGTTGTTGAGTTTGTTCTGCCTCTTTTCATCAGCGGTCCAGTCAGTCTTCTCCTTATCAATCTTGATAGGACCTTCTGTCACAACACTCCATATGTCGTCATGAAGAGAAGAAATATGAGCACGAACTCTCTTCTTCCATACAATGTAGTTTTCTCGAGATAAGGTTGGAATGGCTGTAACACTAGCATCTTTGGTTATGGTCGACATTTTTCAGGAAAAGTTTGAGAATAGAAACAAGGCTCTGATACTAATTGATAGGATCGGCTTTATCGATAGAGACGGGGTCTGGCTATGGATGAAGGCTTATGAAAAACGGGTTGAAAGAAATTTTGTTTAAGGATTTGATTCGTTTTCTATTCTACGCAAACACTTGTAAACACTTGAAACAGATTCAAGGCGGAATTGTTTACTTGGGTTTGAAGCTCAAGATGAAAGATGAAAAAATGACCGAAATGAAATAACACAGCCATTTGTTTATAGATGTTCGGAGAAATTCTCCTACGTCGCCCCTTCTTCCAACCACCAGAAGGATTCACTATAATATGATTAGAATCAAATACAGTTTACACACACTTAGCACACTATTGAACAGAACACACTCTGTTTAATATACAAGATGAAGAATATCACTCATCTAAAGGTGTTTTTGATTCTAGTTCTCTCTTGATTCACACACAGTAAAATCAAGAAAACAGCTTCACAGTTTCAGTATTCGAAAGCTGGATTTCTCTCTCTGAAATATCAGCAAGCAAGTTCATTCACGAATCAGTTGTTCTCTTGTTTTCGTAAGATAGATTGTCCGTTGTTCTTAAGATTTGTTAAATACTAGGCAGGGGCTAACGGTCGAATCTTTTAGAATGATACGTGGCACTCTTCCATTGGAAAGCCTCCATTGTACACAGCAGTTCTGAATACAAGGATCGTTGTCGTACACCACTGGTAGTGCACCGAATATTCCATCAGGGATGTACCTACAAAATAAGTAATATGAGGAAAATTCTCTTACGTGGCATTTGTTGGTTGGTTGCATACAGTTGTTGTACTGATCTTCACTAGAAAGTGTAGTAGGAGTAGGGTACAGCTATAGCACATGGGTAGGCGGGTGCTAGATTCTAGCATACTGCTTAAGTTTAGCATTAGACGTATTTCAGTTAGACGGATTGTGAAAACTAGTCTAATGAAATTTAAACATCCCCGTCTAATAACAAAGTCCATTAGACCACCTGGTCTAATAGAATTAGACTTACGTCTAATTACAGTCACTTCAAACTAATCTGAAGGAGTTAGACTTACGTCTAACTTTCACTAATTATACAACACGTCTAATTATCCAGTAATCATTAGACTGCATGTCTAACTCCACTCAGTTAGACTGCACGTTTAATTCTAGTTCTACCTCAGACTAATCTGAAGGAATTAGACTTACATCTAACTTTCACTAATTAGGCTACACGTCTAATTATAAAATAACTATTAGACTGCACGTCTAACTCCACTGAGTTAGACTGCACGTCTAATTTCGGTTCTACCTCATACTAATCTGAAGGATTTAGACTTACGTCTAACTTTCATTAATTAGACTACACGTCTAATTATCCAATAACCATTAGACTGCATGTCTAACTCCACTGAGTTAGATTGCACGTCTAATTCCGGTTCTACCTCAGACTAATCTGAAGGAGTTAGACTTACGTTTAACTTTGACTAATTAGACTACACGTCTAATTATCCAATAACCATTAGACTGCACGTCTAATTCCAGTTCTACCTCAGACTAATCTGAAAGAGTTAGACTTACGTCTAACTTTCACTAATTAGACTACACGTCTAATTATTCAATAATCATTAGACTGCACGTCTAACTCCACTGAGTTAGACTGCACGTCTAATTCCGGTTCTACCTCTGACTAATCTGAAGGAGTTAGACTTATGTCTAACTTTCACTAATTAGACTACACGTCTAATTCCGCAAATATATTAGACTGCACGTCTAACTCTACTGAGTTAAACTGCACGTCTAATTCCGCAAATATATTAAACTGCACGTCTAACTCCACTGAGTTAGACTGCATGTCTAATTCCACTGAGTTAGACTGCACGTCTAATTCCACTAAGTTAGACTGCACGTCTAATTCTCTAAATATATTAGACTACACATCTAATTCCACAAATATATTAGACTGCACGTCTAATTCCGTATACATTAGACTACACGTCTAATTCCGTATACATTAGACTACACGTCTAACTCCGTTGAGTTAGACTTACGTCTAATTCTATGCATTCATTAGACTGCACGTCTAACTCCATTGAGTTAGACTACACGTCTAATTTTATGCATTCATTAGACTACACGTCTAATTCTGTTGAGTTAGACTGCACGTCTAATTCTATGCATTCATTAGACTGCACGTCTAACTCCGTTGAGTTAGACTGCACGTCTAATTCTATGCATTCATTAGACTGCACGTCTAACTCTGTTGAGTTAAACTACACGTCTAATTCTATGCATCTAATGTCAAAATCGGTCTAATGATCCTCATTAGAACCAAGTCTTATGAAATATGAGTTCGATACATCTGCATCAAAACGCATAAGTCATTTCATCATCAAAATTCCAATGGTTAAATTATTTCAACACTTAGTCAAAATAATTTGACCCAATAATGTACCAGCATTTAAACCTACAGGCATGAACTAAGTTCAGAAGAATAATCGGTTACAACTCAAATGTTATACAACTGATTTTCAAAAATCCAAGTTTATAAATAGATACCGTTTTTAAAACGGTTACGGAGAATGAAGCGTGAAAGCTCTTTTCTGAGTATCACCAAACTTCGAACCAAAAACGAAACTCTATTGTAAAATATGTTTGTACACGTACAATTTTTTTATTGATTTTTCTAAAATCAATTGGTAACTATATCTACAAATAAATAATCGTTCTTAAATTAATTATGTTCAATTAATTTAAATCGCATTTCATAACAATTAAATCATCATTCTATTTATCGTAAATCCCTGGATTAATAAAATTTGAATAAAATTAATCATTTTTATATAATTGACTTTAAAGGCTTCCAGGTATTATAAAAATCTTTTAAAATAATTTTTAAATTTAAAATGATGTTTGGCATGTAAAATAATGTTGAAATCATCGAACCTCGAGCCAATCCGGGCTCGCATGCCACGTATTGACCACACGCGTTGCTGCGGGATTCTCAATGGTTACATATTTCTTGGCGACTCTGTTGGGGATTAAATGCTTAACTCGAAAATATAAACTTTGCTTTTCGAAAAATATTTGTACTACGTTTTCCACCTAATAAGCATGTCCTAAAAGATACAACACCTAACAGACGCATATGGTGTATCCCTATTAAATGGTTATGTGTATAATGGGTATATCACCCTCACCCTATCCTATTTATAAAAATTAATCGACCGGGATCAGTATTTCTACACCTACGTGAAAAGATTGTCAATGAGTAATGACAACTTTTTACAAACCGAGTGATGTGCGAGAGGAAAAACTAGAATGCACGGGAGTGACCCAACTTTTGGCGATGAGTCATCTGATAGGACACAAGCATTGTGGAGGTTGGGGTAAATTCCTAATTTAGTAGACATTCATTGATTTTGTCTGCGGTTTTACCCCCTCCACTATCGGTTAATGGAACTCTCTTATGATTCCCCTTAAAACAAAAAAGAACCTGGATACTCAAACTCAGTCGATTGTCTGTCATACCTAGACAATCAAATCCTCGTAATTACAGCCCTTATGTGACTACTATTTATGTATTATGTGTATTCATGTATAGTTTAAGTGAACATCTCTCAAAACATGTTCTTTCTTTTCAAAACAAAACGTATTTTTGTAAATGATTTGAATTTCTAATCATAGATAATGTCCATGTTAACGGATATTGCACTAGTTCCATGGATTGATGCTTTCCATGAAAATGAATGGAACTATCATATATATGGACTCGTTCCCATCACGAGGTTCATAAACTTCGAGTTAAACTCCACCTTCATGATGGAAATGCAAACGAAGTGGAACCCTATAAAGAGGGCCTACTTCATAGGTGAAAGGCATATGTGTCCCACCATAGAAGAATTTTGAGTTATCCTGAAGACAGACAACAAGAACATTATGTATCTCAAACTATTTGTAGAATCAATGTCCTTGAGGAAGCTTCTACAAGAAGAGTATGAATACTCTAAATGATATCTGATGTCATCCTTACAAAAACCTACAACGATTTTCCAACTTAGACCAAGATGGAAATAAAAAATGGAGAAACCTCTCTAACTCGAGAATCATCCATGATAACCATGACGGTTCTACTAGTCCATTTTTACATGGTGCCAATAAATGGTAAACCTTCTCAAAAATCATGGAGGTAGAATACCACATGCGTAGGGGAAACAAAGACCCCTCATGTATCATTTTAGAAGAAACAATAATGGGATTGAACAACTCAAGTCTAAATCTCACTATGAGCAAAAGAGGCTCTCCCCTGATTCTCTACATCTGCCTTCTCGGCAATCTCAAACGTTTGCTGCCAGTATATCATGGAGAAATCATGTCTCCTTCTATTTAGTATCGAAGAATGA
The DNA here is from genome assembly GCF_907164915.1 of Impatiens glandulifera. Lineage (NCBI taxonomy): Eukaryota > Viridiplantae > Streptophyta > Magnoliopsida > Ericales > Balsaminaceae > Impatiens > Impatiens glandulifera. The sequence continues at coordinate 31,154,422 of NC_061864.1, forward strand.
AGAACGGTTCGCATGAACTCCTAATATAGAGTGATGACGAAATTAGGAAATTATTTCTCTAGTATCCCATCAAAAATATGACATTTTATGATAGATGATAAACACATAATTGTACTCATGGGTCTAGAATGGGTTACATGTTATTACACCCATAACTTTTTCAAACAATTTGGATATAGTTTCATAGAAGCTGCCTTCACTATAGATAGGCCCATCGATCACAAGGCCTATTCGGGATACCTTGAGAAATGGCATGACGC
>NC_061864.1:31155181-31237039 GCF_907164915.1 Impatiens glandulifera
AAGACTCCTAAGCCTATGACCGAGAAAATCAATCTTAGGACCAAGTGTTCCAAACTTGGGACTAAGAGATCTCGAACCCATGATCGAGGAACTTAGCCTAGAGCTAGCCCAGGACTGAGGGATTTATACACCCCAATCGAGGATTTTAGCCATGGACTTAGAATTCTTAGCACTTCGAATGAGGGATTTCAGTCCTTGGACCGATGATCCCAAACCTCAACTTAGTGGTTCCTCGACATAGATCGAGGGTCTCCGGACCCCGAACGACAAAATCGAACCCAAGGCATGGGACTACTGTCCTAAGGCCTATTTAGTTCCACTTTCAAATCCAAAATTATTTTTGTAATTTTGGGACTACAATCCATTTTCTAAATATTTCGAGGGATTAAAAAATAATTTCAAAATATTTTTGAGATATTTCCTTAACAAATATTTTTCATAAAGCTTGTTTGATGTTTATTTATAAACTTTAACACCCTTAAAATGATTAATGTTTTTCAGGTATACTCCTCCATAGTAATCATCAACAACAAGTACCAGCATTTAAACCTACAAGCCTGAACTAGGTTCGGAAGAATAATCGGTTAAAACTCAAATGTTATACAACCGATATTCAAAAATCCACGTTTATAAATAGATACTATTTTTAAAACGGTTACGGAGGATGAAGCGGGAAATCCCTTTTCTAAGTATCACCAAACTTCGAATCAAAAACAAAACTATAGTGTAAAATACGTTTGACACGTACAATTTTTTTATTGATTTTTCTAAAATCAATTGGTAACTATATCTTCAAATAAATAATCGTTCTTAAATTAATTATGTTTAATTAATATAAATCGCATTTCATAACAATCAAATCATCATTTGATTTATCGCAAATCCCCATATTAATAAAATTAATCATTTTTACATAATTGACTTTGAAAGGCTTCCATGTATTATAAAAATCTTTTAAAATAATTTTTAAATTTAAAATGATGTCTGGAATGCAAACCAATGTTGAAATTATCGAACCTCGATCCACTTCGGGCTCGCATGACACGTATCGACCACACACGTTGCTGCGGGATTCTCAAGGGTTACATATTTCTTGGCGACTCTATTGGGGATTAAATGCTTAACTCGAAAATATAAACTTTGCTTTTTGAAAAACATTTGTACTACGTTTTCCACCTAATAAGCATGTCCTAAAAGGTACAACACCAAACAGACGCATGTTCAAGACAATGAAGAGGTGGAAGTTTCTAGTGCGGTACTAAGCTACCGTTGGACCTAAAGCTGGTGACCACCATCAATACTTTTTCCCTTTTAGACTCTTTGTAAATACCAACAAGAGAGTACTGTCTGTTATAAACTTTGTGATAATGTTTATATAGAACTCTATGTTTGTTTTATAAATCACTAAAACTAGATGTTCATTTTCTAGGTTCACACTTATGTGCATATGCACTACTTTTGTACTTTTGTATAAGTATAAAACCCTCACCTATTTCTCTTCGCAACAATCTACGACTACGACAAGTCGGCATGCCCCCCAGAAAGAGAGATCCAAAAACCAGAGGTTTTATACGCCATCAAATGGTCGAAGAACCTCATATCTTGGAAACGGTCTCTGTGGAGGAATTTAGGGATATGAAGGAGCTTTGCAACATGTAATGGAGAAACTCACACTGATAACAAACGTTATGGCTAATCAGCAAATTTCGTCTACATCCCAACCCATACCTTCTTCCTTTCAAACACCTAACCAACCTCCTCTGGTTATGGTCACTCCCATTAAACCCTATCCTCTTGGTCAACAAGCTCAAGAAGAGGTCTCCTTGTATGAAGACTCTGAAGAAGACAACGATCTAAAAACACAGACCCAACATGGGGCACAAGAGGAAATACTCAATCATCTTGAACCATTAGAACGTCAAATCTTGGCGACTGGTCAACCTCCTTTTATGGAGTATAAAGACTAGATGGTTCAAGTACGAGCCATGCAAAAAATAATTCAAGCCCAACTCGACAAGATAGCTAAGGGAAAAAAGTACCAAAGTGCACTACGACTGGAAAGACAATATGAAAATTGTCGAACGAGTAGTCATCCTAATAGGCGTCAAACTTCCATTCTTATCCAAATACATCAGAAAAAGTGATCCATCTATTTTCTTTAAGATGTATATGTCTTCAATGACCTCGTTGCGACTTAGAGAACCAATAGTTATCCACATATTCCCTCAATATCTTGAGGATGCTACGATGGAATCACCAGAAAAAGGCAGTATATCTACTATCCACAGAGGAATTGGCTGAAGCATTTATAGAACATTTCTCCATACATCTCAACCTCGAACGACCATAGAAGAGGTTGAAGAATGTCAAATAAGGAGAAAGTGAGAAATTTTCCGTGTTTATCGAGCAATGGAAATCCGTCACCGAGGAAATCGATTCCATCTTGAGCGAACAACGGCATATCGATATGATCTTGAAAAATGTTAACAAATGATATTCTATTAAATTCATCGTCAAAACCTTCAAACCAATGAGAAAATTGTTAAAAATCGCCATTAACCTCGATGACAACATCAATAAATAAAAAAAGAGGAAAAAAGCAGCCAAGGCTTCCCATCCACTCCCAAGTCGCTTTCCTAAAAGGAAAAGACTGAAAATACACTAGGTAACTACTAATTGGTAAGAAAAGTCGCCTCAAAAGGTGAACCCAAGTAAGTCTTTACAAGCTAAGGTAGGGACCACAATCCCTACCAAACCCACGCCTCCAAGAGTGTCTAGACATCCTAGGACTTTTGACGACCAATGAATGCGTCTTAGTGAGGTCATGAAAATTCTTCAAGAAAAGAATCTAATCAAACTGCTCACTCCAAGAGAAGACAGACCAGTCTTGTGGAAATACGACAACGCTTGGTGTGATTATCACCAAGCCAAGGGCCATGCTACCGACATTTGTAGTGCTCTCAAACACATCTTCAAGGTAACCAATAATTCGCGACCAGATCACCAAGTCAACATGCTCACAACTAACGAAGTGATAATTGACATTGACGCCATGCTAGACCTATTCCACGACGACGAATTAGTCATCAACATGATTGATCACTGGCCTAACAAGAAGCTCAAAACCTACACTGGTAAGACTTTCTTAATGGGGGGAGCCAAGGACGACTGCCCACCTTTTCACCCGATACACATCGCGACAACACGTGGTGGAACGAATTTTCAAGCCATATTCATGAAAACCACGTCAGCCCAAGTTCCATACACTTCCCAACAATAATCATTATGGAAGAAGAAGAAAGATGAGCCCAAACCTCTAAACCCAAGAGACAGTCTCCTGAACCAACTAAAAAGGACGAATGCCAGCATTTCCATCTAAGAAATCCTAATGTACTCTATCAAGCATAGAAAAGTAGTCCTCAACGAGTTGAGCAAGGCCAACATCCTTGCCAACACTACCCCATAAGAACTAGTAGGGATCGTATCTTCTATTTAACAACACAACATGATAGGCTTCGAAAATAAGGATCTTCCAATAGATAAACCAAATCATGACAAAGCCCTCTACATTTTTGTGCAAATAGAGGGAAAGACCATCCCAATGGTCTATATAGACAATGGATCCACACTCAACATATGTCTTTGAAGGACTATTGAGAAAATAGGTGTATCTAGAGACATGATTATATCATCTGACATGTGTGTTAGAGGCCAGCTCTCGACGTGAGATTATGGGTTGCCTAGAATGTATCGTCTGAGTGGTCGGCATCCCTTTCCATGTTGACTTCTGTGTCATCAACATGCAACCTTCCTACAACTTAATTCTAGGAAGACACCGGTTAAACTAAGATCGAACTCTAGCCTCGACGCTTCACAAAACCCTCAGGTTCATCGCTAATGACTAGGTCATTACTATCAATGGTGAAACCAATCTTGTAGTCGTCATCGGGACCACCCATGTCGACGCCCCAAAGGTTGAACTGAGTGGGTTCGAGATATGTCCAATCCTCCGAGAAGGTAAAGACTTATTCAAACACCCTGACTTCAGTATGTTTAGCCTCCCTTCTATGAAAATGATGCTCCAAATGAGATATTTCCCTGGTATTGGCTTAGGCCCGAACACCAATAGCACACCATCATTTTTGCAACCTTTTTGCAACATAGACCTTCACGGTTTGGGATTTGTCCCCATAGGATTCGAAGAAGTCCGCCCCAAAAGAATGTCCAAATGACACATGGCTATATCATCAACATTAAACGGATATTTCATTTGTGAAGGCCAAAGTACCCTATGATTTGACTTCCCTAAACCCTTTACAAATCAAGATTTGTAGAGACATTTTCCAGGTCTCGAAATCTTTTTAGATTGTCCTCATAATTCTAAATCCTCTATTTGTGATTAGGAAAAGAACGGACTATTAGTGCGACGTCCTAGAAAACTTGGCTCGGATTCCCCAAATAGTTGATCAAGCTTAGGAAGTCAGCTCTTCTAGTCTATAAGGAACCGACCCCCTCTTATCCATCGATACTCTAATCGACAAAATTAGAACTCATTATCTTCTCCTTGTAAAGAGATATCAAATATTGTACATTGTAAGAAACCTAAAAATAATGATCTTGTCATATCATATTTCTTTATATGTAATATACCCCCTTGATGTAACACAAGAAATAGACTTCAAATCTATGAGTAAAAACGATTTTTCCTTTTACTCTAACTTGATCTTCGAAAACAAAAACTTCTTAGAAACTAATGACGAAATTGTCTCTACCGCAAAAAGACAATCGAAATCAACCTAAACACGGCCGACGATTCTCAAATCGTCTTAATCGGACAAAGATTAAACCCACGAGAATGTCAATAAATTGTTGACCTGGTCTTATAAAGACATGCCAAACATTGATCCCAGGATTACACAACACCACATACCTCTATATCTACAAGATAAGCCAATAAAGAAAAACCTTAGACGGATGAAAGAGGAAGTCGTGATAAAAATCAAAGATGAAGTCCAAAAGCAATTTGAAGCTGGATTTCTCGAGGTAGTTGAATTTCCTACTTTGATAGCCAATGTAGTTCCCGTTCTAAAGAAAGACGGAAAAATACATGTGTAGATTACTAAGATCTGAATAAGGCCAGCCCTAAAGTTCACTTCCGCTACCACACATTGACATACTAGTCTATCATGTCGCCGGTCATGAGCTTTTATTATTCATGGGCAGATTCTCAGGATACAACAAAATCCTGATGACCCCATAAGATAAGAAAAATACCACATTCATAATAGAAGTTAGAACTTTCTGTTATAAAGTCATGTCTTTCGGTCTTAAGAATGCGGGAGTAACCTATCAAAGGAAAGCCACCATAATTCTCCACGACATGATCCACAAGGAAGTGGAAGTATATGTCGACGAAATGATCGTCAAATTAAATGATCGACAAGGACACGCCCTAAACTTTAAATTATTCCTACAACAAATCAAGAAATACCAATTAAGGCTCAACCAGAATAAATGCACATTTGGAATCACAACTGGTAAAATGCCCGGCTTTCTAATTACATAGAGGGGCATCGAAACCGATCCTTCTAAGATAGAAGTCATCACGGCTATGTCGTTCTCTCGAAACGAAAGAGAGGTATGAGGAATTTTGGGAAAAATCTAATACATTAGCCAATTCATCAGCAAGTTGACCATGACATGCGATACGTTGTTTAGGCTACTGAAAAAAGACCAAATATTTGTATGGGATGAAGATTATCAACTACATTTTGATATAATCAAGGATTATTTAAAATCTCCTCCCATACTCATGCCATCTAAAGTTGGCATACCCTTTATCCTTATACCTTACTGTAATAGACACATCCATGGGAAGCATGTTGGCTCAAGAAAATGAGGCGAAATTGGAAAATATTGTGTACTACATCAGTAAAAAGATGAATGGATGTGAAATCAATTACACTCCAACTGAGAAAATATGTTGGTCACTTGCATGAGTCACAAAAATGTTAAGACACTACATTCAAACACACCCAATCAAATTGGTATCAAGATTGGTCCCGGTCCACTTCTTGTTCCAATGAATAATTCTGTCACCAAGGCTAGACAAATGAATGATGATATTATCCAAATACGATATAGCCTACACGGTACATAAGTCTATCAAAGGAAGAGTTGTCGCGGACTTCCTTGTTGACCAACACATCATTATTGAGTCAGAAGACAAACTCGAGTTCCCTGACTAGGGAATTATGAGTGTTATATCAGACACATGGAAATGGATTATAGAATTTGAATCTTGTTAATTGACCCAAAAGGGACATACAATGTAATCTCCATATAATTAGAATATCCCGTCACCAATAACGAGGCTGAATACGAGGTATGCCTTTCGGGTCTCAAGTTGGCTTACGAAAAAGAGTAACCAAACTAGAAGTAGTTGGTGATTCTAACTTGGTTATATCACAAGCCAATGACACGTGGTAAGTGAAATGGGAAAACTTGAAACCCTATCACGTTGACTTTACTAAACTCATGGAAAAATTCGATCACATGACATTTGTCCACGCTCCAAGAAGTCAAATCCGCTTCGAGGACCCCTTGGCTACTTTAGCATTTATGACCCAAATTCCCGACGGAATTAAGGTCAAACCCCTTCAAATTCAACAAATGCAACGACCTGCTTTTGAGAAGGTAATAATAACTTCCTATGAGAATGTTAAACCTTGGAACGAAACTCTCCAGAAGTACATTGAGTATGGAGAATATCCACACCATTTCCAAGCTAAGGAACGACACGCACTGCGCTAGTATTCCACCAACTACGCTTGGATCACCAACAGGCTTTATCGTCGATCTTTTGATGGTCAAAACATGCTCTACATTGATACGATACTCCTGAAACTAAGAGAATCATGGAAGAAGTACATACAAAAACATGCGAACCATACATGAATAGAATGGCTTTAGCCAATAATAAACTTCTCTTAGGATATTATTGGCAAAACCTCGAACAATAATGTGTGAGTTATGTAAGGAGTTGTCATCAGTGCCAAATTTATGCTAACCTAAAGCATAAACTTGCCTTGCTCCTCTACAAAATGACATCCCCTAGCCCTTTTCTACACGGGGCATTGATGTCATCGGGAAAATCTATCCCCACGTGTCAAAAGGATGTCATAGACTTCTTCACTAAATGGGTTGAAGTAGCCTCCTACAAAGTCTTGAAATCATCTCAAGTTGCAAAGTTCATCTGAACTAGCATCATCGCTAGATATGGAGTATTGCACGTCTTAATTTTAGACAATGGTCGATACTTCTAAGGAAAGGTTTTGTAGTTGCTCGACGAATTCAAGATTGAGCACTATAAGTCATCGCCCTACCGACCCTAAACCAATGGTGTAGTCAAAGCGGCAACAAAAGCGTGATTAAGATCATCAAGAAGATTACCAGCACGTACAAGGACTAGCATGAGAATCTTCCATATGTCTGATACCTTCAATAGAAAGATTAACCCTAGAAACTTAAAAAAATGACATGGTTCTCAAACAAACCCAGGAACTCCTAGACCCCAAGGGAAAGTTTCGACCCCAATGGGAAGGACCATTCATAATCAAGAAAATATTTTATTGAGGAGTTGTCTGCATATCTATCATAGATGTCAAAGAGTTCATTGCACCAAGCAAACTCGACGCGTTTAAAAGATATTTTGTATAATATCAAACAATGCGCACTACAGTCTAAGGCTCGACTACAAAAGAAACTTATCTCAACATAATCCAATCACAAGTTTTGTATAACTTACAAAATGGATAAATGACTTAGGTCCAAACTATAGAGACCTAATTCTTCTCTTACAGAAAAATAAACTGAGAAGACGCGTAGGCAACCTACATGTCTACAGGCCCAGTCTCATATAAATAAAATCCCCTAGGCCCTTTCTCAAGATAAAGAGAAAATCTTTTAAGAAATGAAGAAAACCTTGGTCCAAACAAAGTCGACTTCCTTCCAATGTGATATTGGTTAGAAACTCTTTTTTGTTTGTAGTCTATTATCCAAAGAGTAGCCCTCCACAGAAGATTTTTGAGAAAAAGAACTTGAATAAACCACATAAAAGCGAGGCCTGGAGTCCCAAATTGAGGAAGGACACCCATCCATACTTTTGTTAAAGAGGATAGGTTTGAAACTCGATGCTTTGGGAACAAAAAAACAAAAAATAAAAATACCAAAAAGAGAACCGGAAAACCCTCCAAAATATCTCAAAAAATTGAAAGAATGTACCAATTCTACCATATACACCCCGTGAATGAAGAAAACGGATCAAGTGGTTGAGGTATTAAAATCACCACTCGTTGCTCACTCAGACTCTAGTCATGATTTTTACGGAAAGGACAGGGGTTTACCGATTCTATCAGATATACCAACGAGTCAAAAAAAGGGGAAAAAAGATAAAAATGGAAAACCAAAACTCAAATCAGAAAGTCAATAACCTCTCCAAAATGTTTTAGGATGAGTAAACTTTCAAGAAATGTGGTTCAGGGTCAAGCAATCAAAAATAAGTTACACTCTTTTGTCAAAAAATCAAGTTTTGACCATCTTCTTCGAGGGTTATGATTCTGAATAATCGTTTGTACACGAGACCGAGTTAATAGTTGATATCTCGAGAATTAGGAAAAACAAATATTTTTCCCTTATGAAATAAAATCATCATAAAGGAGAGAAAGAGATATTAAAAGCCTAACCCTGAATGCGTTTCGAATCCAAAAACGTCATTATTCATTATAAAGGATCAAAGTTCATTCCAATCTCGAAACAAAAAAGAGAAACAAGAATAGGAACTGGGGGAACAAAAAATGTTCTTTTTATCTAAAAACATGAGTAATTTGTCCATAAATAAGGCCGTAAGAATGCTACTAATTTTAATCAATTGTGAAGGCCACTTTGGAAAAAGAAAAGGGAAAAAGGATTATGTTGAAATATTCCCTTGAAATGCTAAAGAGAGCCATGACCGATACGGCAAAAGCTTATAAACAAATTGAGTCTCCAAAAACCTATATGTTGATAAGTACCTGAGATTGTTCGTACACAATCCCGTTATTAAACCTTATTTGTCCCTATGTACCAAAACCTAGTTGTCCCTAAATGCGATAGATCGATTCCGCTAAAAACCCTAATTGTAGTTAGGTATCTCAAACCCTAGTTATCCCTAGGTACCAAAACTCTGTCATCCAAATAGGTACTCCAAACCCTATCGCTCGATAGGTATCAAAACTCTATCATTCAAACAAGTACTCTAAACCTATGCTCGATAGGTATCAAAACCCTATCATCCAAACAGGTACTCCAAACTCTATCGCTCGATAGGTACCAAAATCCTGTCATCCAAATAGGTATTCCCAATTCTATCTCTCGAAAATACATACGTTATTAGTACCTTAATCATTTATACATGATCACCTTAGACATTACTTGTTAGTAAAGACATATTGGCAAGCTTGTTAGCTTAAGTCAATGACTCATCTATTGATAGTCTCGCGATCATATATTTATGATCATCCTGAAAAGTCATTACTTGTTAGTAACCATATGAAACATTACTAAAACTTCTATATTTCATGCATACCTCTTAAACAATAACCCTTAACCATTTGTATATGACTAAAACATGAATCATTTGTTGATATTCATGCCCTATAGGATTTGATGTGTCAATACCTATGATTATTATTACACCTGGACTTTATAGGTACTTTGTTAAGATTTGTAAAACAGGACTCTCCAAAGAGTTGTCCTTGTTAGGATAAACATCAAGGAAATGATTTCCTAAAGCAACACTTGGAAACACCTCGCCAACTGATACACAAAGCATAAGCAGGTCACTCCAACTATAGCATCATATAGGTTCTATCTTCCATAACTCCCTTATTATAAATTGGATAAGATAACTTAATGTTAGATGTCATCCTCGAATAAACATTTTTAAAACCAGTTTGTTATATTCAAACTCGATTAAGAGGGGAACTCTGTAATCACTAAAACTCAACACTCCAATTTATAATATTAAAATATAATATTAAAATAATTATTTTGATTTATTTTTAAATAAATAAAATCAAATTAATTAATCTCATAGCCAAAAACACATTTAAAATATATGATTAATTATTAATCAAATTAATTAAGGGTTAACACTAAAATAAAAAATAAAATTAAGAAAACTTGCAATAGAAAAGACAATAAAAACATGTTAAAACAACTAGTTGCACTAGTTCCTCTTCCACCTATTTTTAATTTCATGATAAGGGTTATTTAAATAATCTTTTCCAATTTTTATGCTTAGGGCTTATTTGATGTTTCGTTATTGGAATAAAATTCAGTTTTTATCCTAAAATCCAAACATTTTATTAATAATTTAATCATTAATTTTATTCATTTAAATATCAAAACTATCTCCTCTCTCTAAGTCACCTTATTTTTATCTCTTTAATCCATATTTCTATCACATTATCGTATGCTCTCAACTCAAGGGTAAATTAGTTTTAAAATTTTAAATTTTGTATTTTTTTATTTTTATCAAACAAGAGTTTTAGGATAAAACGCAAGTAAAATCTAAAAACCCACTTTCTCAAACAAGCCCTTAGGTGATGAATATTTTTTAACTCAATTTTTTTTAAAGTAAGTTTTTAAATAATTTATAAAGGTGTATGAGAATGAGAAAGTTCACCAACTAATTAGATAGTCTGGTCATTTTAGTTTGCCTTTTATTATATATTAGAAAATACAAATTTCTATAAGGTTCATTTGTTGGTAATCTTACAATTCTATGTTAAGGAAAGATGAAATAATAATAATAATAATGATAAATTAAAGTACCTAATTAAAGAAGTAATTAGGAGATATTTACAATTTTTTAAAGGAGTAAGTTATAAACTTTATTCTAGCTAAAAATCATCTGACCAAGCTGAATAGGGAAATATTATATTATTTTAAATGACAATTACAAATAAAGTAGATATATATTTAAATTTGTATTTTTAGACCTATAAAATTGCAGCAGGTATATTAAATTTTTATTTATTTTAATAAATAACTCATATAAGTAAATTGTTTTCACTTAATAGATCTAATTTATTTTTTATTTATAAATGATTAAATTTTTATAAATAATAAATAAATACAAAATTACTTTGAGAGCTTAATAGAATTGGTTTTGGTTTTATTTTTTATACGATATATGGTTTGCCCTAGTCCTCCATATTGCTGACTTACCTATGGCCAGGCAGTAAGCTAAACATATAGCTGAATGAAAGGACCCCCTCTTTCACTCTCTTCGTTAACCGTCCATTAGTAAGCCTAGATAGATCAGGAAGAGTAATATCACCAAGTACAACTAATATCTTTGGTTTCATTTTGTCGTTGTTATTTGAGGTAGATTAATAATGGGAGGAGTTATCTTCAATGATGAGGAATTGGGTTTTGATTTACCATCAAATGGAGCTGGTGATGATAATCGAACGGTTCTCTTGGTCGGTCGAACTGGAAACGGAAAAAGTGCAACTGGAAACTCCATATTGGGGAGAAAAGCCTTCCTTTCCAAGAGTAGCTTATCTGGTGTTACATTTACAACTCAACTACACCAAATTCACTTTCCAAACTCTCAAACTCTTAATGTTATTGATACACCTGGTAAGTATATATGTATGTAATATCAACATTCATTCATTTATTATCCTCAAATTTAATCATCCATCGTATCTCTCATTTGCATGCACATTCAGGATTATTTGATACTTCACTTGACCATGAAACTATTGGTAGTGAAATACTCAAATGCTTTCGAATGGCTAGTGCTGGTGTTCATTCTATCCTCGTGGTTTTTTCTCTAAGAAGTCGGTTTTCTAAGGAAGAAGTATCTGTTATTCATTGTCTCAAGGAACTATTCGGAGAAAGGATCTATGACTACATGATCGTTGTGTTTACCGGTGGAGATGACTTGGAAGAGGAAGAAGAAGAGTCTTTTGATGATTATTTGGTTCAACAGAATTCTGAATCTCTTCAGGTATACTAATTTATTTGTGTTGTTAATTTTTGAGTTTTTCTTAAGCTCCCAGTTTCTGAATTAATGGCTATATATGTTGTTTCTTCATGCAGGAAATCCTTCGTTACTGTAACAATAGAAAAGTTTTATTTGATAACAGGACAAAGGATAAAGACAAGCTAACTCAACAACGAAAGAATCTTCTTACAATAGTGGATCAGGTAATGAATTCAAATGGGGGTCAGCCATATACTAATGAAATGTTCCAGGAACTACAAAGAGCAGACAAGGAATTGAAAGAACAAATCAAGGCGTTGGATTTGGTAGAAAATTCCAATTCTGATTCATCTCAACTGATGATGATGGAGAAGAGGCTCAAAGAATATGAAGAGAAGATGATTCAGAAGGTTCGATCAATGTTGATTGATACAAATTTGATGCTTAAACAACAATTGGCAGAAGAAAAGCTTGCACGGATAAATGCAGAAGAAAAGGTTGCACTGTTAAAGAGTGAAATCGATACTCTAAAGAAATCACGTTTATGCGCCATTATGTGATGATCATCATGTTTTGATGTTCACTTTTTTTAACTTAATGTTTAATTTCTTAATATTGTAATTGAACTTTCAAGGTTTAATTTCTTACTATTGTAACTGAACTTTCAAGGTTATGAATTCTGAAGGTTGTTTTGTTTGGATTTATTTCAAAAGATTTTAAATTATATTAATATATAATTATAAAATAAATATATGTTAGATAATATTTTTTCTAATGATTATATAATTGAGAGATCTTAATAAAATGGTAATTAGCATATTATTATTGAGTATTATATTTCTCCTTCAATATAACTAGTAGCATGTAAATCATATATGAACTTAGTATCTACATATTTACCACACAATAAATTTAATCCATCAATAGAATAATTAATTGAAAAATAATTAAAATCGAATAAATTATTATATATTATTTAATTGATAAAATAATAATTTATTATTTTACATTTATAATAATAAAATATAATTTTATTTAATAGGGTTAAATTTCAAATTTTATATTAATGTTCATAAAGTATAATTTGTTGTTAAATCATAATCAATTATAAAATATTTTTAATTCTTAAAGTTATTTATGATAAATGATGTAATATCAATATTCATCTTCAAGTATATATATATATATATAATATATATATATATATATATATATATATATTACATGGGAGATAATATTCAAATAAATATGAATTTTCATATAACAACATACTCATATTTTCCCAAGACATTTTGAATTATTAAAAAATAATATATTATTACTTAAAGACGTATATGTGCCAAAAAATTATATTACTTAATAAATTTATCGAAATGATTATTTTAGCTATTTGTCCGAATGGACCCTAATATTTATTATTTTATTGATGTTATAATTTTATGAAATATTATTTTATTGAAAGTCTACTCTACCTCAAATAATATTTTGATAAATAAAAATAATTTAATAAAAAGAGAATTATAAAATATATATATATATATATATATATATATTTTAATCATTGTTTGTTGTCTGAAAACGAAATTTAAAATAGAAAACCTAACTTTTATAACCTAAAATCTAGCAAGTATGCATAGTTACCTTAATTCCAATTTAAGTCATTTTTAAGATATTTCTTAAATAATTTTTGGAAAATCTCACACTTAAACATATATAGTGGTACAAGTAACTCACCTACCTATAAATTAATAAATGGTCATTTAAACATAAATAATATCAACAAATAAGTCATTTAATTTCTTTTATTAAAACATAGTTAATTTTTATTTTTTAATTTATATATTTATTAATTAAATATTATACATTTTCAATCTCCATTTTTTTTATTAATAAATGAATTTTTTCCTTTTATCTTTTTCATAATTTTTTTTATTATTTTATACGAGTATTTATTATTTATTATTTTAATTTTATTTTATATATTTGAGCGTTTATCATTAATTATTTTAACTTTATATATATATATTTTTTTTATATTTTTTTTATATTAACATTTATTACTAATTATTTTAAAATTATTTGATCCTAACGATTGAATATAACACATTGACTTATCAATAAAAATTCTTTAACAAAAAAATAAATAAATTAATAATTAAAAATTTTGGATAATAATAGTAACTCATTCCTGAAACACAAAAGTCTAATAATTAAATATTAGACAAAAACTATGTTTCTTTTAACAAGTCAGAATAAAAATTAAATAAAAAATTATTAATTTTAATTTTTTTAATATTAAATTAAATAAAAATGAAATTATTTAAAAAATATTATAATAAACACAAAATTCATAAATAAATTGCTAAACATTTTTAAAAAATAAAAATTTAAAAATTATAAAAAAATAAAAAATGATAAAAAAAAAATAATAACATCGATTCAAATAAGGCCTGCATTGCAAGATAGGTTAATATTAATTTTTATTAATACATAAATAAAAAATTAAATAAATACTAATTTTATAAACACTACTATTATAATTTAAATATTATATACTTATAGTATATTATAATTTTATTTAATATAATTAATATAAAAATTTTACATGAAATAAATTTTATAAAATAATAATAAAAAATTATTAGAATATTTATTTAGAATAATTGTTTAAAGTTAGTTTATATCAAAATAAAATTAAATATTTTATTTATAAATATTTTATTTAAATAAGATATATTTATAAATTAATTAATATTTTTTATTTAAATATATTTAACTTTATGTTTTAGTATAATTATTTATTTAAATTATTTAAAATTTAAATTTATAATAGATAATATATTAGGTTATAATTTTATTTTTATTTTAAATTTATTTTTATTTAATATAATTTTTTTAAATTAAATAAGTTATTAATTTAATTTATATGAAAATAAATTTTATAATGTAATTCAATAAATATAAAGATATATATATATATTTATATATTAATATTATTTTTTAATAATACAAAATAAAATATTTAAATAAAAAATAATTTTAATATTTTAATTAATAAAATAATTAATTTGATTTAGGATAGGATTGTTAGTTTCTACTAACTCAAAGATCAAACAAGCCCTCAGTTTTTAGAAATGATTACATTTTCCCACTTCCCAATAGAGGAGAAAAGGATGAGTGATATAAAAGGTGATGGATGACTACAGCGCTTCCCAAGAGAGAAGATAGATCAATTAATGAGAATCCACTATATTATTAATTTATTACTCAACTGTTGATATATTATGATTATAGGACTAGTTTGATTCAAATCTATTCCCAACTTTTTTTAAAAACAATTTATATATAACTAATATAACTAAATGTAATTATAAAAAATTAAAATTATTTTACTTTCATTATTCTTTGTTCAATCTCAATTTTTAAATCTAATTTATTCATAGAAAAATAAATAAAGGTTTTTATGCTTAGTAAAATTTTAATAATAAATTTAATATTATTTTCTTTTATTAGTCAATCCATATAGTATGTTATTATAAGCTGAATAATATCTAATCCAGTCGAAAGACGGGCCGATCAAGGCAGTTTCAGTTTTTAAGAGATTAAAGATATAATGATTACATTTCCTTGCAAGACAATTAATTAATTAATTAGGCGGTGCTTAGAGCATCAGCAGCGCAAATGACCTCTACCCTCTTATTTTGTCAAATTAATGTTCCACCTCAGCATAAAGCGGGCACATATTGAACTTGGGCAAAACACTCCAATGTTTCTGGGCGCCCTCTTATCTAAATAATTTAAAGGTGTTTTAAATAAATAACTAATTTATACTATTATAACTAATATTCCTATATTATAGGAAAATTTAAGAATTTAAATTTAAAACGTGTTAATATAATTAATAAAAAAATATTAATTTATTTAAAATATATATTTATTAATTAAATATATAAGTAATTTAATTTAAAATATTTTTATAATTTAAAATATATTATAATATTAAAAACTGAAAATGACCTACATAAAAACTGAAAATGACATACATAAATAAAATATAACTAATATTACTATATTATATATATTATAGGAAAATTTGAGAATATATAACTAATATTTTTATATTATAATAAAATATAAAATATTTTTATAATTTAAAATATATTATAATATTATTATAATTTAATATATAATTAATATTATTATAATTTAATATATAATTAATATTCTTATTTTATAGTAAACTTTAAAATATATATTTATTTAATGTTATTATAATGTAGTAGAAAAAAAATATTCCTATATTATATAATATATTATATTATCTAATCATGAAAAAGTCAGAAAAGGGCATGACCGGCATAGAGGGCACTGCCCTATTTTTCCTTTTATCTACAATGCAAAAATGAAAAAAATCAATGACCTGCCCTTTTCCACGCTATGCCGGCACAGGTCATGCGTTGGAGATGCTCTGAGTATGACTACTCCGTATCCCAAGAGAAAGGAGAAGATAAAAAGTTTCGGTTTTGTTTGAATCAACTCATACATTAACACAGCTTCTTCGTTTAAACTTAATAAGGCCTTGTTTGATTCGGACTTAATAAGTCGCGTGTGGTCTGCGTAATAATCAATAATCACACGCAAAAAATTATAATCAAATTCACTTTTACATTTAAACTCAATTTTTACTCTACCTCCCTTCTCAACTTTAAGATTATAATATCTGCTTTTAAGATTATAATTTCAGTATTTTTTCTCCCTCGTTATTTTTAAATATTTTTTATTCATTCTCTTTTATTAATTTTATTTATTTCTAATCATTTTATTCCTTCTCTTATCTATTTAATTTCTTTCTAACTATTTTATTCATTGTCTCTCATTTATTCCATATATTTATAATAATTTTATATAAAATTATTATAATAAAAAACATATATTTAAATATATTTTTATTTATTATTTATAATATATGTATCTTAATATATAAAATAATTAAGCAAAATATAAAATATAAATATACTTTGATAATTTTTATTTATAATTATAATTTTAGAAATTAAACTAGTCTTAATTAACTATCTAAAATATTTATTATAAAAATAAATTTACAATCGAAAGATTAGACATAGAGGGAAGGAAGTCTGAAAATGTGAAAAAAATATTATTAAATATTATTAAATACTTTTATATATATATTTATATATATTTTATATCATATTTATATTAAATATATTTAAAATTATATATTTATAAAAATTAATATATTTATATTATTTATTTTAAAATATATTATTTTTTAATTTAAGTCATTTATTAATAATTAAAATTATATATTAACAATAAAATTATAAAAAATATTATATTAATATATTTTATTTTCAAATATATTTTATTTTTTAATTTAAATTATTTATTAATATTTAAAATTAAATTAATAAATATATATAACATTATAACTATATAATATTAATTATTAAATAATATTAAATATTAAATAATATATTATAAATATTAAAAATAAATAAACTGGGCGTATAAGCTTAACGATTAAATAATATTATATTAAGCTTAACGATTAAATATCAAACATACCCAAGCTTAACGATTAAATAAGCTGAGATTATTATAAACTATAAACGTACATGAGAATAATAAGTTGGATAAGCTGGTGTCAATAAGTTGAGAATAAACTGAATCAAACTAGCCATAAGTTAAGCTTGATTCAGTTTATACTGTTAATTTGTTTCAAATTATTTGTTTCAGTCTATTTAGCTTATTTTTAGGAATATTTGATATAATTTAGTTTACACTCAGTTTATTAGTCGGAAGGGAAAGATAAAAAAAATTACGTTTAAACGCAAAATATGTATAATTATAATTATTCCATCAAATTATTACATAAATTTATTATAATAGATTATTGCGTAAACACTTATGCGAAATAAATGTGAGATACGAGATTTAACCAAAACTCAAATCAAACTACCTTAATAGTGAGTTTGATACAATGCACCCATAAAATTCGAAAGATAATGATAAGAGATAATCATAAGTATTGAAAAATCAATTCCTATTTAACATGAATATCAACCGATTATTCAAAATTAGTCATATACAAATTACTAATGGTTTAATGTCATTAGATACGAAAAGAGAATATGAAAGTTTTAACAATTTTCATGTGAATTACTAACAAATAATATCTTGAGGTGAGACTATCAACATATAAGTCTTTGTGAGCTAAAAACTTACTTATGGTACTCACTAATAAGTAATGCGTTGAGCGATCATATACAAATGATCAGAGTACTATCAGCATATAGATTTATTGCGGGAGCTAACAGACTTGCCACGGAGGTTACCAACAGGTGAGGTCGAAGATGATCATATGATCATAGTACTATAAACATACAGGATTTTTTGTTTAGGGATTAGATGGAGAATATCTATCAGGAGATAGGGTTTGAAGATATACCTATCAAGAGATAAGGTTTGACTTTTAGTACTATCGGGAAATATGGTTTTGAATACCTATTTGAGTGATAGGATTTTTGTATGAATCATATATATATGATCTCTGGTCCTTTTCGACAAACAAGATTGTTAATAAATCATGTATAAATGATCTTTGTGCTCGTCGACAAGAAATGCTTAATACATATTGAGAGATAGGGTTTTGATTTTATTGGATTGGATCGTGTACGAACGATCTCAGTTTTTTTTGTAAACAAACAAAGTTGTTAACGGATCATGTATAAACGCTCATTGTATTTGTCAATAATCAAAGTTTTTGAACGGAATCTTATATAAACGATGTCTCGTACCTATTGACAAATAGGGTTTAGATTATGGATCATATACATATGATCTCTGGTCCTTGTCGACAGGTAAAATTGTTAACGGATTATGTACACATGATCTATGTGCTCTTCGACAACCGATGCTTAATACCTATCGATAGATAGGGTTTTGCATTTGATTATCTATCAAAAGATAGTGTTTTGATTAGGGAATACCTACCGGGGATTGGATTTGTGAACAAAATTGCGCATGAACGATTTTCCAACCTATCAATAGATAAAGTTTTGACGGAATCGTGTACGAACGATGTCTCAACATATCGACATATAGAGTTTTTGGCAGAATTGTATACCAACAATGTCTCGACCAATCAACAAATAGGGTTTTTGACGGAATTGTATATAAACAATGTCTCGACCTATCAACATATAGAGTCTTAAAATAGAATTATATACAAACAATGTCTCGACCTATCGACATATATGGTATTTAACGGAATTGTATATAAACAATGTCTCGACCTATCAACATATATGGTTTTTGACGAAATTGTATATAAACAATGTCTCGACCTATCGACATATAAGGTTTTTGGCGGAATTGTATATAAACAATATCTCAACCTGTCGACATATAGAGTTATTTGCGGAATTGTATATAAACACTGTCTTGAGCTACCGACATACAAGGTTTTTAACAGAATTGTATATAAACAATGTCTCGACCTATCGCTAGATAGGGTTTAGACCGGATCATGTACGTATGATCTCAGATCCTTGTCGACATACAAGATTGTTAATGGATCATCTACGAAATATCTATATGCTTGTCGACAAACAAGGCTTACAACGGAATCGTGTACGAATAATTTCTCGTACCTATCGACAAATAGGGTTTCTAATGGAATCATATACAGATGATGTATCGACCTATCGATATATAGGGTTTTGACTGAATAAGGTACGTATGATCTCAGGTCCTTGTTGACGGACAAGATTATTAACGGGTCATCTACAAATGATCTCTATGTTTGTCAACAAACAAGGCTTACAACTGAATCGTGTACGAACGATTTCTCGTACCTATCGACAAATAGAGTTTTTGACAGAATTAGGAATGACAATGGGTACTCGTATGCCCGATACCCGTGGGTACCTAGTAGTCAAGTTCGGGCATGGGGTATGGGAGAAGGTACCCGACCGGGTACGGGGATGGGGAGTGTGCAAAACCCAAACTCGATACCCGACGATATATAAAAATAAAATATTATTTTATTAAAATTTAATGTGACATTTCAAATATTTCATCATTACCAATATCATCATAAATATTTTGTTCTTATCCACACTCCACTCTAACATTATTTTGTTTATATTCTCGAAACATTTATTTCTCTCATCATCTTCAACTTTTGTTTAATAAAATAAATGTATGTCTCTCTAAAATCTTCATATCAATCTTTAAGTTTTTTCTTTAACATTCTTTCTACATCTTCATTTTAGCAACAACTATCTTTTTCAAGATCTATAACATAAGTATAATTGTAAGTAATATTTTTGTTAGTTTTTAACATTTTGATATTACTAATTTTATTATTCATTACAATTATGTTTCTTCTTCTTCAACCTCTACAATCTTTTAAAATTTTAATCGGGTAATGGGGTACTTGTTGGGTATCGGGTACCCGACGAATTAAGGATAGGGATATAAATATAGATACTCGTCAGGGTCGGGTAGTAGAATGAAAATCGGATTCGGGGATGGGTACTTCACTACCCGGCGGGTAAGGTACCCATTGCCATCCTTAGACAGAATCATATACAAATAATGTCTCGACCTATTGATAGATAAGGTTTTGGCGAAATATAAACAATATCTCGACCTATCGACATATTGGGTGTTTGGAGGAATTGTATATAAACAATGTCTCGACCTATTGACATATAGGGTTTTAGACTGACTTGTATATAAACAATGTCTCGACCTATCGCTAGATAGGGTTTTGACTGAATCATGTACATATGATCTCATGTCATTTTTGACAAACAAGATTATTAACCGATCATCTATAAATGATCTATATGCTTGTTAATAAACAACGTTTACAACGTAATCGTGTACGAAGGATATCTCATACCTATCGACATATATGATTTCTGATGGAATCATATACAAATGATGTATCGATATATATCAACAAATAAGGTTTAGATTACTTATTAACAAATAGGGTTTGGAAGACAGGATTGTGTACGAACAATCTCACGTACCTATCGACGGATAGAGTTTAGATACCTAATTACAATTAGGGTTTTTGTACCTAATGACAATTAGGGTTTTCATAACGGAATCGTGTATGAACGATCTCACGTACCTATCGACATATAGGATTTTGGCTACCTAACTACAATTAGGATTTTAATGAGTCATGTGTGAATGACCTCAAGTTTTTGTCGACAAACAACATTTTTAACGGATCATATACAAATGATCTTTATGCTTGTCAACAATCAAGGCTTACAAAGAAATCATGTACGAATGATTTTTCGTACCTATCGACATATAGGGTTTTTGATGGAATCATATATAAATGATGTCTCGACCTATCGATAGATAGGGTTTTTGGCGAAATTATATATAAACAATATCTCAACCTATCAACATATAGGGTTTTTGGCGGAATTGTATGTAAACAATATTTCGACCTAATCAACATATAGAGTTTTTGGAAGAATTGTATATAAACAATGTCTCGACCTGTCGACATAAAGGGTTTTTGACGGAATTGTATATAAACAATGTCTCAACCTATCACTAAATAGGGTTTTGACTGAATCATGTATGTATGATCTCAGGTCCTTGTCGACAGATAAGATTGTTAACGAATTATCTACAAACGATATTTATGCTTGTCAACAAATAAGGCTTACAAAGGAATCGTGTACGAACGATTTCTCGTACTATCGACATATATGATTTCTAACACAATCATATACAAATAGGGTTTGGAAGACATGATCGTGTATGAACAATCCCACGTACCTATCGACAGATAGGGTTTAAATACCTTACTATAATTAGGGTTTTGATAACGGGATCATGTACGAACGATCTCACTTACCTATCGACATATAAGGTTTTGGCTACCTAACTACAATTAGGGTTTTAATGGGTCATGTATGAATGACTTCAAGTCCTTGTCGACATACAAAGATTAATGGATCATCTACAAATGATCTTTATGCTTGTCAAAAAACAATACTTGAAACGGAATCATGTACGAATGATTTCTTGTACCTATCAATAAATAGGCTTTGATACCTAATAACAACTAGGGTTTGGAAACGGGAATGTTTACGAACGATCTCACGTACCTATCCAAATAGGGTTTATAGTACCTAATAACATTCAAGGTTTTGGTACCTAACTATAATTAGGGGTTTAAAACGGAATCTTATATGAACGATTTCACGCACCTATAGAAATATAGGGTTTTGATAACTAACTACAATTATGGTTAAAAACGGATTCGTGTACAAATGATTTCTCATATATATCGACATATAGGTTTTGATACATACTAACATATATGGTTTGAAAACGGGACCGTGTATGAGTGATCTCACGTATCCATCGATAAATAGGGTTTAAGGTATCTAATAACAATTAGGGTTTAAAGTAGGATCGTGTATGAATGATCTCATGTACTTATCGACATGTAGGATTTTGATACCTAACTACAATTAGGTTTTAAAACGGCATCGTGTATGATTGATCTCACGTACCTATCAGCAAATAGAGTTTGGGCATCTAACAACAATTAGACTTTTGATACCTAACTACAATTAGGGTTTTTAGTGGGATTGTGTATGAACGATCTCTCGCACCTATCAATATATAAGGTTTTGAGAATCAAATTACTTTTTGTTTTTTTTTTTGTTTTTGCAGTATCGGTCCTAGATCTATGACTTATAAGGGAATATTTCAACAAAATCATTTTTTTCTATTTCTTTCCAAAGTGTCATTCGCAACTAGTTGAAATTCGTCAGTCGACGATTTCAAACTATGTTTATCGACATATAACTCATGTTTTTGAATAAAGGAACATTTTTTGTTCCCTTAGTTGCTATCCTTGTTTTTTTCGAGATTGTAATAAACCTTGCTCCTTCTGAATGAATTATGACATTTTTTCGGATTCGATATGTATTCAAGACTAGGCTTTGAACATCTTTTCCGTCCTTTGTGATGATTTTTCTTTTATCAAAGAATAAGATTTCTATTTCCAAAAGTTTTGAGATATTAGCTATAAATTCGATCTCGTGTACAAACGATTATTCAGAATCATAACCCTCGAAGAAGATAGTCAAAAATTCAATGTTTTGATAGGTTTGCAACTATTTTTGGTTGTTTAGACCTAAACCATATTTCTTGAATGTCCACTCATCATAAAAAAATATCTTTTAGAGAGGTTTATCAACTTTATGCTTTGGGTTTTTATTTGCAATTTTTCTCTTTTTTTCTTTTGTCGACTCGTAGGCATATCTGGTAGAATTGGTACATCCGCGCTCTTGCCATAACAATCAAGACTAGAGTCTAAGTGAACAACAAACGGTGATTTCAATACCTTAACCATTTGAGCCGTTTTCTTTTTTCATTTTCGGGGTGTATCTAGTAGAATCAGTATATTCTGCTCTTACCGTAGCAATAATGACTAGAGTTTGAGTGAACACGAATGGTGATTTCAATACCTCAACCAACACAAAGAATTTTCAATTATTTTAAAGATTTTTAGAGTTTATTCCAGTTCTCTTTTTGGCATTTTATTTTTTTTGTTTATTCTTCCTAAAGCATCGAGTTTCAAACCTCAATAGATAGGGTTTTTAGTGGAATCGTATACAAACGATGTCTTGACCTATCGAAAGATAGAATTTTCCGATGGAATCGTGTATGAACGATTAGCGCACCTATCAATATATAGGATTTTAGACGGAATCATTTACAAATGATGTCTCAACCTATCAATAGATAGGGTTTTCAGACGGAATCATGTACAAACAAATAGCACACATATCAACAGATAAAGTTTCTAACGAAATTTTATACAAACAATATCTCGACCTATTAATAGATAGGTTTTGACTAGATCATGTACGCATGATCTCAGTCCCTTGTCGACAGACAAGATTGTTAATGGATCATCTTATAAATGATCTTTATCCTTATTAACAAACAAGTCTTTCAACGGAGTCGTGTACAAATGATTTCTCGTACCTATCAATATATAGGTTTCTAATAGAGTCATATACAAATGATGTCTTGACCTATCGACATATAGGGTTTAGGAATCTAACTACAATTAGGGTTTTTAGTAATGTGATCGTGTACGAATGATCTCACGTACCTATCAACAGATAGGGTTTGGGATACCTAACTACAATTATGATTTTTAGCGGAATTGTGTACGAACGATCTCTCGCACTAATCAATAGATAGGGTTTATGTACTTAACTACAATTAGGGTTTTTAGTAATGGGATTGTGTACAAACGATCTCACATACCTATCAACATATAGGGTTTAGGTACCTAACTACAATTAAGGTTTTTATCGAAATCATGTTCGAAGGATCTCTCGCACCTATCGATAGATAGGGTTTAGGTACCTAACTACAATTAGGTTTTTAGCGGAATCGTGTATGAACGATATCTCGCACCTATCAATAGATAGGGTTTAGGTACGTAACTACAATTAGGGTTTTAATGTAACCATGTACGAACGATCTTGAGTACTTAATAACAATTAGGGCTTTAATACCTAACTACAATTAGGGTTTTTGATACCTAACTATAATTAGGGTTTTTATTGGAATCTAGAACGAACGATCTCTCGAACCTATAAACATATAGGGTTTTGGTACCTAATAATAACTGGAGTTTAAGACGGGATCGTGTATGAGCGATTTCACGTACCTATCAATTGATAAGATAAGATTTAGGAGACTCAACTTGCTTATTTATTTTTGTAGTATCGATCACGGCTATTTTCTTTTTAAGAGAATATTTCAATAGAATTATTATCCCTATTTTTCCATAGTGTCCTTCACAACTAGTTGAAATTCGTCCGTCATCGATTTCAAGCTCTATTTATGGACAAATGACTCATATTTTTGGATAAAGTAACATTTTTTTTATTCCTCAAGTTTTTTACCTTGTTTATCTTTTTTTAGATTGGAATGGACCTTGATCATTCTAAATGAATCATGACATTTTCGGATTCGAAATATATTTCGGGGCTTTGTTTTGAACATCTTTTCCATCATTTGTGATGATTTTTTTCCATCAAGGAATACAATTTATTTTCCCCCAACTTTCAAGATATCAACTATAAATTTGACCTCATGTACAAACGATTATCTAGAATCACAACCCTTGAAAAAGATAGTCAAAACTTCGATATTTTGATAGGTGTGCAACTATTTTTGGTTGCTCGGCCCTAAACCACATTTCTTAAAAATCTACTCATCACAAAAAAATATTAATTTTTAGAAAGTTTTATCGAATTTCATCCTTAGGTTTTCATTTGCCATTTTCTCTTTTTTTTCTTTTGTTGGCTCGCGGATATATCTGGTAAAATTGGTACATCTTTGCCCTTGCCGTAGCAATCAAGACTAAAGTTTGAGTGAGCAATAGATGGTGATTTCACTCAACCATTTTAATTTACGGTAATCAAATCACATTTTAATTTTTTAGAAATCATTTAGTTTAAATTAATTAAACATAATTAATTTAAAATATTATTTATTTTGAAACATAGTTGTCAATTGATTTTTGAAAATCAATAAAAGTTGGAATACGTATACAAACTTATTGACTAGAGTTTTCTTTTAGTTCGTACATTGGTGATACTCGGGAAAGGGCTTTCGCACTTCTTCCTCCGTACACGTTTTATAAACGGTCTATACTAATAAAGTTGGCTTTTGAAAAATTAATTGTATAACGTTTGAAGTTTAACTAATTATTCTTTCGGTCCTAGTCATGCTTCTAGATTTAACGTTATTTGAAGTATTGAAACATCAATATTTAAATGCTGGTATTTGTTTCTGATGACGTTAATTAAGGAGGAAATACCTAAAGAACATTAATTATTTTAAGGATGTTAAAGTTTAGAAATAAACACCAAATATGCCTTAGTCAAAATATTTTTTAGGAAATATCCCAAAAATATTTTTAAATAATTTTCTAATTTTATTTTTAGAAAATGGTTTGGGATCCCAAAATTACAAAAATAATTTTGCGTTTTGAAAAGTGGAACCAAATAGGCTTTAGGACCGAAGTCCTAAGCCTTGGGTTCTGTAAGCACTAAAAATCTAAGTCCCAATTTATAATATTATAATAACTACTTTGATTTATTTTTAAATAAATAAAATCAAAATAATTAATTATGATTAATTATTGTGCTAATCAATCAAGGATTAAGGCTAAAATAAAAAATAAAATTATTTGAGATAAATGTTATACCCATAATGTCTCAAAATAATTTTAGAAAAATTATGGGACAAAATAAATAATTTAGAATGAATTTTGTATCCAATTCAACTAAAAGAATTATTAATTTAAATCTTAAAAATATATAAAAATAAATAAATTGGTAAAATATTTTCCATATTTATTTAAATATTTTTTGTATTTTAAAAAATCAAAATTAAAGCCAAAAGGGTGAAGGTAAAATCAATTTCAAATAAACCTTAAAATATTTAAGATATATATATATATATATGTGATCATGTGTGGTCGAAACTAAGGGAATTAGTTGTAGTGCACGCCATCACTATCGGATCACAGCGGAACGACTAACGCCCCCGTCAGGTAGGACACTAATGAAACACCAATGGAGCGCTAATGAAATACTGGAAAGCGCTCAAAACAATGTCTTTTTGAGCGCCACCTTCGTCTTCATCGCGACACTGAGAAGATAAGCTTTGAAGATTCATGTTGATTTTAGATTTTTAGAACTCGACCATTATTCGATGGTTTTGACTAATTCAAACCCATAATTATCACCCTACGACGGTGATCATTCTCCCCTACGAAAATAGGGATGAATCACCCCTATTCCGACGACTCCAGCCAAGACCACTAGTAGCCCCCAACCAACTTAGGACGAGTATAAATATCACCCTAAGTAATTCCAAAGCTAAGGAACCAACTCATGCCCTTCAAATCAAAGAAAATCGAAAATCCACCATTAAAGTTTGAAACTTTCAGATTTTTTGAATTTTCTACTTGAGACCTTAAAACATAGATCTGAGCATCCAAAAAGTTTCTCTAAGAATCTAGGAGTGTTCTCCAATCCTTGGTAATGTTTCAATCAACCTCTAATTCATATTTACAATTTAAAATTGAAATTTTTATATTTCAAATTGTATAAACTTGTATGCTTGTTGTTTATGGTGTTTTATGGTTCAAAATTCATCCATATATGATTTATAAACTATCTGGATATGATAAAACTGATCAATCGATTTAAATAACAAAATCCAAATTTAAATTACAAAAATAAAAACGTGTTTGCTGTTCTTGGGTTAAGTTTGTTGAATCACAGCCCATAAAATATTGTAAGCATGTTGGGTAACTGTTTGGATCATGTTTGATCCATCCCGATCATGTTTGATCAAAATATTTTTTTTTAAATAGAATGAAAATTTTGAGTTCTTGAATTGGTCAAAAAGATCAGTCAATGTTCTTATTTTGGTATCAATCAAGTATATGTGATATAAGGAAGCTATTGGATAACTCATTCACTTCAAAACAACTTTTAAATCTAAAACTCAAATTTTGATCACAAACTATTTTGAACAAATTGATCATCATTCAGGTCGATCCATACCTTGAGATAATGATCAACATGTTCCTGGGAGCTTTATGAAGCTACTCAAACCCTCAGATCAAAGAATTCAAGCTAAAAAACGAATTTAAAAATGAATCTTTGATGTTCTTAAGGACCATGACTTGTTAGCCTAGGACCAGGAAAATCAACCTATGACCAAGAGGTCCGACCGATATTCTTGAGCTAGGACTGAGAGGTCCGACTGATGTTATTGAGTTAGGACCGAGAAATCCGACCGAATATTTTCATTTACGATTGAGAGGTCCGACATTGGGACCAAGAATCCCAAACCCTAGGACCGAGAGACCCGACTGAGGATTCTCACCTAGGACCAAGAAGTCTAACTTGGTACTGAGACTCCCAGAGCTCATGGCCGAGAAATTCAATCCTAGGATCGAGAATCCCAGGACCTAGGACCGAGAGGTCTAAGTTTGGAACCGAGACTCCCAAGACTCAGGACAAAGAGGCCTAACCTTGTGGCCGAGCATCCCAAGCTTGGGATCAAGAGCTCTAGAGCCCTTGACTAAAGAATTTATCCTAGACTTAGCCCTGGACCGAGAGGTTTATACACTTCAACCGAGAAACCTAGCCCAAGTCTAGTCTAGGACCAATAAGTTTCTACACTAGTAAATCCCAGGCAAGGACCGAGTCCTTAGCACCTTGACTTAGGGACTCTAGTACTCAGACCGAGAGCTCCCGAGCCTAAACCGAGGGTCTCTAGACCCCGACCGATAAAATTAAACCCGAGCCTTAGGACTCCGGTCCTAAGGCTTGTTTAGTTCCTCATTCAAATCTATTTTTTTTTATTTTGGGACTCTAATTCATTTTCTAAAAATCCCGAAATTTAGAAATACATTTTTAATATTTTTGGGATATTTCCATAAAATATTTCAACAACTTGTTTGGTGTTTATTTCTAAACACTAATGCCTTTAAAAATAACTAATATTATTCAGGTATTTCCTCCATAGTTATCATCCGCAACAGGTATCAGCATTTAAATATTGATATTTGAATACTTTAAATAACGCTAAACATAGAAGCATGACTAGGACCAAAATAATAAACAGTTAAAAATCAAACGTTATACAACATTTTTTAAAAATCCAAGTTTATAAAGTAGACACCATTCTTAAACGGGTACAAAGGACAAAGCGCGAAATCTCTTTCCCGAGTATCACCAAACTTCAAACCAAACGAAACTTTAGTGTAAAATATGTTTGTACATGTACACCCCTTATTATTGATTTTCTTAAAATCAATTGGCGACTCTATTTTTCAAATAAATAATCTTTCTTAAATTAATTATGTTTAATTAATTTAAATCAGATTTCATAATCGTCATTTGATTATAAACAAATCCCCAGATTATTAAATTTTGAATAAAATTAATTATTTTTACATAATTAATATTAAAAGATGCCAAGTATTATCAAAATCTTTTAAAATAATGTTTTATTTTAAAAAGATGTCTATCACGCAAACCAAGGTTGAAATCATCGAACCTCGAGCCACTCCAGGCTTGCATGTGCACGTGCGCCAACACGCATGCATGCATGCTAGCTGCGGGATTTCCCCAAGGTTACAACTTTTCTGGCGACACTACTAGGGATTAAATATTTAACTTGAAAACATAAACTTGGATTTATAAAACATTTGTATCAAGTTTTTAAACCCTTAATATGTTGGTCTTCAAATGTACAACACCTTAAAAGACGCATAGGTTTTATCCATATTTTAGAGCTTTCATGTGTAAAAGGGTACATCACCCTCTTCTTGCAAAGAAGCTCTCGATTGGGATCGATATTTCTACACCTATTTGCAAAGATTGTCAATGAGAAATGACAATTTGTTTCAAACCGAGGGATGTTGTGAGTGGAAAAATAGGATACCCGGGATCAACCCACCCATTAACGACGAGTCTTCCGATAGGACATAGACAACGTTGAGGTTAGAGTAAATTATCAGTTGAGTAGATATTCTCTGGTTTATAGCGGTGGTTTACCCACTCCACTATCGATGTCATCCTCCGAGAATACGAGCATGTTCAACACAATGAAGAGGTGGAAGTTTCTAGTGCGGTACCAAGCTACAGTTGGACCTAAAGCTGGTGACCACCATCAATACTTTTTCCTTTTTAGACTCTTTATAAATGCCAACAAGAGAGCATTGCGTGTTACAAACTTTGCAAGTATGTTTATATAGAACAATATGTTTGTTTTATGAATAACAAAAACAAGATGTTCACTCTCTAGGTTCACACTTATGTGCATATACATTACTTTTGTACTTTTGTATAAGTACAAAACCATCACCTCTTTCTCTTCGCAACAATCCACGACTACGACAAGTCGGCATGGCCCCCAGAAACAGAGATCCAAAAACTAGACGTTTTATACGCCATGAAATGGACAAAGAACCTCCTGTTTGGAAACGGTCTTTGCGGCCGAATTTAGGGATATGAATGAGCTTTGCAACATGTAACGAATAAATGCACACTAATAACAAACGTTCTAGTTATTCAGCAAATTTCGTCTACATCCCAACCCATACCTTCTTCCTTTCAAACACCTAACCAACCTGTTAGGATCTAGGTCGCGGCTGGGGGACCGGGGTTGGCCGGTTATCGCGTCTCACTCAAAGGGTGGTGATTAATCCGGTTAGAGATTAACACCGGGGTTTCAATACTACACAAACTGTCACAAACCCTTGAATCGAGTTCAAGTGCGGAAGTGGTTTGTTTCAGGTTGAAGCAACACACATACGAGATAGGCAGAATCAGATTTGAATAAGACAGGTTTGGAGATTGCTGGGTCGGTTTTGCAGCTTAGTAATTCGGTTTAGGTGAGGTTGAATCGGTTGGAGCGGTATTAATAGGTTAGTGCAGATCAGTTAGAATGTAAAGCAGGCGGAAAGTAAATAACAAGACAGGTTTTTATGGATGTTCGGAGATGAAACTCCTACGTCACCCCTTCCTCTCGAAACCGCGAGAAGGATATTCACTAAGAAATACACAACACAATCCGATCGAGACTTATTTTCTGCTCGATAACACCCGTACAATTTTAACCGAAATTGTACTTACTCTTCAAATAAATGCTTAAGCTCTTTTGAGAGATAGAACACGATTTTTAGCTTAAGCTGTAGAAAACTTTCAGAACTTGTAACCGCATTTATTCCTCTTCAGCTCCTTCTTTTATAGGTGAAATGTGCCAACGGTCACATTTCATTTCCTTGAATCTGATTGGTTGAGCAGAGGTTCAGTGATTCAGACCTGGCGGTCTAGTCTTCAGACTTGGCGGTCTAGTCTTCCAGTGTGTAGGTCAAACCGGCTAGGTTTGTCTTTTACTTAATATGGCAACTGTCTGTTGGACAGTTGCCTGTACCTGGAAGATGACTTCCGGTTTTTCCATGTCTTCTTGACCGACTGTTTAATGATTTTGGCCTTCTGTTTTAACCGATCTTTGTCTTTCTTGTTCGGTCATGTTTTTGGTCGGTTTGATTGTTTGACTAGTTGAGTTTCTTAACCGGTTGAGTTCTTTGACCGGTTGAGTTCTTTGCCTGTTCCTGCACAAGGGATTTGTTTTTGTTAAGTTTTATTTAACCGATCTAATTTTATCTAACAATTTCTCCCTTTTTGATTATTTTATTTAAAATATTCAAAATCATGTAAGAATGAAAATGTAGGCCGGTTTTGTTTTTAAGAGATTATTTGGCCGGATTTTTGGAAACTGACTTGGGAGAATTTTTCGAAAAATTTTGAAAAATTTTGAGAAAAATTTTGAAAATTTTTATATTTTATTTTATCAATTTCTCTCTTTTTGATTATTTTATTTAAAATATTCAAAATCATGTAAGAGTGCAAACGTAGGCCGGTTTCCAAAAGTCACTTTATATATATAAGAAATAAGCTAAGGCAAAATACTATATATGTAAAACCGAAATAAACATAAGTAAAGAAGGTAAATGAAGCCCATATTTCTTCGATCTGGGCGGCATGAAATGTTCCAGCAGTTCATCGGTTGTTTTTCCCTTGTCCGCTTGAACCGGCCTAGATGCTCGACCGCCTGAGGTGCCGGTGTGAGGAGAGATCGGTTGACCGAACGATCTAATTAGAACCGCATTGAGACCTCGCTGTTTTCTGGGTTGCGGCTCTACTTCTTCTTCGAAATCATCGGCTTGCAACACCGGGTTAAATTGAGGTTCAACAACCGTATCGGTGACTCTGCCCAACAGTGTCGCGATGTTCGCCCTTTTCTCAGCAGCCTTCCTCTTTCGTGTAACCGGAACGGAAGGGGAAGCAACCGCCTTGGACTTCTTGTGAGCCTTGGCGAACTTGTTATACGTTTCTTGTTGGGCCCTTAGCCGGGTCGCATCTTTGGCTTGTTGAGCCACTATGGATGCTACTATGGCCGGTGCACTGTTTTCTGGATTTTGCATATGTCCGGCTATGTTCGCATCTGCCGCTGCCGTTTCCTTCTATATCCGGGTCTGCTCGTCCAGGGCATCTTGGAACTTCTGAGCCGCGAGAGCATTCACCTCCTCAAGTGCCTTATCGGCAGCCAACTTAGCCGCTATTAACTCCGCCACCTGTTCGGTGACCGCCTTGAGATCGACTTCAAGCTTGACATTCTTTTCTTCAAGGGTCATCACCCTCTGACGATCAGATCCGGCTTGGGCACCAGATTGAGCCAAGTCCTCAACAACCTTCTGCATCCTTTGATCGGTTGTTTCCTGAGCCCGTTCCATCATAGTGACCCTTTGACTGACCGAATCGAGGTCGGTCACCAGCTTCGGAGTTATATCCTCCAATGCCTTTGTTCGGTCAAGATGACTGCCGTACATCTCATCCGTATTACCGTAATTTGTTTCAACAGACATGATCCGATCGACCGCCTTGTTTAGATCATCCTTTGTTGTCTCGGCCATCTCGATGGCTTTAGCCGCGGTTTCTTTGATTTTCTTCTTCCATGGCTGAACCGCGTCGTTGACAAACTCCTCGATGAGGGTCCTGACCCTCTCTTCCGTTATGGCCGGTTCCGAATCCCCGGTTTGAACAGATGCTCGCCGTTCGTTGAGAGGTGTTCTTATCCTGACTTCGGTTATGTTGATATTCTGATCCGGTGGAGGAGAGGATAGCTCTTTATCGGTCGGATTCTGACCGCCCACATCCTCAGGAGGTGATCTGGATGAGTTCGATGTTTCTTGGTGGTCGGGCTCCGATTCAAGCCGCGCAAACTCCTCGGTCAGTGCCCTTTCCTTGACCGCAAGCAATTCTAACACCAAAAGTTCAAGTTGAGAGTTCGGTGTTCCCGGAGTATGCTTTTCTTGAAGGCGTTGAATGTGTTCGGTGAGCCGTTGTAACCGAGCACGCGGTTCGACCATCGTGTTTCGTTCTACGGCGGTTGTGACATCTTGAGCCTTTATGAGGCTGATGACATCCTCCTCCATCTCAAGTAACTTCTCGAATTTCTGGCTAACGGTGAGATCCGGTAGCATGTGTTTGTAAAGTATCTGATGCCGGTGCCAGATCCATTGATAGAACACTTCGGATGCCGCGTGAGCCTGCTGATGTATTTCGTCCATGATTCTGCTGACGAGATCCTCAGCCGTTTTCCGTGTGTTATCATCAGCGTAGTCATCTTCCTCCCCAAGTCTGTCCGAACCGGCATCAACATTATCATGACTGACCGATTGTTCCTCGACTATCGGTCCTTTCCCCTTACCGGACTGATCTCCTCCGGTATTTTGTGAAGCGGTTCGGCCAGAGCTGGATGCCGAGTCTTCAGTGTTGGGTGTGTCGGACATCGGATTAGCCGATCCGGTTGGTTGTCTAACTTTCTTGCTTCCGAATTTTTCTTTGACCGGAGCTGCTTTCTTACCGGCTGCCTTCTTCTTTCGGCCACCTGTAGAACCGGAGGCCTTTCTTTTGCCTTTCTTGTCCTTGATTTGATGGGACTTTATAATTTTGCTGGGGGCGAGGAGAACACCAGGGCCAGTGTTAATGTTGAAATGACGCATGATTTTTCCAAGTGGGATGGCCTATCCCCATGACCGAGTGGATGTCGGATCCACCATTTCACACAAGTTAGTGAAGACTACCTTAGCCTAGTTTATTTTGATGCCGTTGACCAAACCGGCTAGCATCTCAATCTTTGCCCGGGTGAGACTGTCAAAGTTTCCCCCTCTTGCTTGGACCGATTTTGTGAAGATATCACACAGCGGTCTATATTTCAGTCGAAGAGATGATTTCTTTCCGGATACCACTATAGGAACCGCTGTTTCCGAAAGAATCTGGCAAGCTGCCTCGAAGGTCTCCTCATCTAAGGCCGCCAAGAAGTTGCTCCCTTCGGATGGTAGATGTAATATTTTAGCGACCGACTCCTCCGTCAGTTCGAGTCGCTGACCGCCTATGGTTGCGGTGATGGATCCTTCGGTGATGAATGCGGTTCGGAAAAAATCGTGGTATAATCCGAATGGGCCGCCCAGAAAGTGTTCGAGACCGGACTCGGAGATCCGGGATAACACCTGCTTTGCCTGAGCCGAACCGTCTGCCCGGATTTCCTCAAAATCGACTTGGATGATGTGTTTAAACAGCACTGAATCGCGACCCATGTTAGATAATCGAACCGGGAGATCAAGAGAGTAAGAATTTGAGAGATTTGAGAAAGCTGAAAGCTAGAGAGAGAAACCCGATTCGCGTGAGAATGAAAGAAAATGACTAAGGACCCTATTTATAGTTGCGGTTTGGAATTCCAATCGTCGCGAACCGTCCCATCAAGATTAGGCGGGAATTTTCCCTCCAAGGACTTTGAGCGGGAAATCATGGGCGGGAAGCCATTGAGCGGGAACTTATTAGCGGGAAGAGATGGGCGGGATTTTTCCCTCCAAAGTTTTTGAGCGGGCTTTTAATTGCGGTTATTTAACCGGTGGTGAGACGGTTCTTCTTGTAACCGTTTAGTAAATGAGGCGGTTATTTAACCGTGAGGATTCGGTTTTCGATTTTGACCGAATTTTTCAACGAAGTGATTTATCGATATTAACCGGTTAGTTAGACGGATATTCTAATATTGCGATTTTTGACCCGGTTAACAAACATAAAAATTCGATATTCATTGAAAGGAAAGATACATGATAGGAACCGATCGGTTTTAGAATACATAGGAAAGATACATGATAGGAACCGATCGGTTTTAGAATACAACTTATGTAATGACTATTCTAGAGAGCTTGTCCTCTACCCCATCCTTATCGAGAACATTCGATGGGGATGCCAGTGTACCTGGTCCAAATTCTGGACGGTACTTATGAAAGAGCCGGCTTAGGTGAAGAGCGTAACCGAGACCTTTCTTAGTCTCCACCATAGTTCTCAGGTTTTGGTAGATGGTCGATGACCAATTTATAGGTGTATTGCTGACAATGTAGGTCATCATGTCAAAAACCTTCTTGGAGTAGTGTTGGTTCGGAGATTGGCAAATGATGGATCGGTTGACAATCTCGTAAAGGAGTTGGATGTGGTGGGCAAGGCGGATTTTTAGCCCGTGGTTCTCCACCGGCACCTCGGTTCCGGAGAACATTTCCGAATAATCGGTTTCTGCGCTTCCCACCCGGGTTAGGAAGTCAGAGAACCCTTCTGTGGGCATATTGAACATTTTAGTGAATTCGCTCTCGTCCAGAAATACAAAGTGGCTTCTCACCGAGGAAACAATGAAATCTCCTCTCATAGAGGCATTGTTGAAGAACTGGGTTACGTCAGGAATGAGTATGGGTCCGGATTCTTCGAGAAAATCACGAAGACCGGTGTCGATTAGTGATTCAAACATGAGTTCCTTTGTCTCCAGATCATCATGTTCCATGCATGAATCGAAGTCAATGCTCAAGAAGTTCCTTAGAGTTCGGCTCGACATGTTTTGAGATTTTGCCAAGATGGAGAGAGTTCAAGAAGTTTTTGATTTTGGGGTGTGTTGAGTTGATAAGGCGGGGTTCCTTATATAGATCTGAAATTGGAGGGAAAATAGCAACATTTAATGCTGAAATTCAGTTTTGTCTCATTTATGAAGAGAATATTTATGTTTCTAAAACTCCTTGGGAAGAAGTTACTTTTGACCGGTTGCGGAGCTCGAGGTAAGGAATCTAGTTAGAGAGTAACTAAGCTTGTTGGATATTAATTACTCATGTAGTTGGAAGTTGAAAGTTACTTATCATTAATGAGAGAGAGTACAAGAAACCGGAAGTTAAATAATTAAAACCGAAACTATCATAGACTAAACCGAAATAATCATGATAGAGTGGAACACTGATACAACCGGTGCGTACAGCAAAATGACCAGTTGTAGGAAGGAGTGACTTAGTTGCTGGAGGAGTTGAGGTGGCGGTTCCTCCTCTTCCAGGCTTTCTCAAACCGCTCATAGAATGAGTCGGTGACCTCTTTGGTGATAACCTGTGCCTGGTTCAACCCTTCTCCCGGACAAAGTGGAACCCCAAGTTCCAAAAGTAGGCAGCTTATCTGGGGAATGAGGCCGGTTTGGCGAATGCCGATCATCCAGATTAGGACATCGAACAACACCTTTAACCAATTTACTGGCGTACCCGTGGTTATGGCAGACATCATGTTAAAAACTGCAGCACAGTAAGTGTTTGTCACATCCCGACCTAGGATGCTTCGACCGATGACATCATTGAGAAGTTGGTACTCAGCTCTTAGCGATGACTTGGCACCGTGGTCATTGACCGGGCGGTCTGACCGAGCAAAACTTAAGGTGATTTCGGCCTTTAGTTCAGCCGGAACGTTTAGGTCGGTGAGCCCTTGCTTCGGGAGGTCGAAGCATCTGGCGAAATCACTTTCTGTGAAATCAAATACAGTCCCTCCCACCTTGGACTGAATGTGGGTGTCGAAGTGAGCAGTACCTCAGAAAACCCTGGCATTGTAGAAAAATCCAGGACTGTTTCCGGAAAGATGACGTGTTTGTCATCTAAAAAGTGTTTGAGACCGGTGTCTTCAAGTGACTTAATCCTCTTGAAGACTTCATAATGCTCAGTGCCTTGAGCTGAATCGAAATCCACTTGAAGGATGTTTGGAAACTAAGACATTTTGTCTTAGTAAGAGGATAAGTTAGAGTTTGTGATTGTTTTGTCTAAGGTTTTCCTAACTTATATATTAGTGGAGGGATGATAGTATTATCCAGTGGGTTGTAGGTAATGATGTCTATTAACCATAGGGTAAGGCATTTTGCATGAAATAAGCATGTCTACAACCTAGGATGTGAGTCATAGACCTAGACAGTAAAAGATATCGTATCTTCACGTCTTTTGAGGTATGACCGTTTTACTTTGAAAAGGTAGTTTTTAAGAACATATATGTTTAAACATAGATAATTATTCCACTTTTGTTTGGAGGCCAAATAGTCCGAAGTAAACTATTTCCAAACCGGTCGGTTTTCAGTCATTCGTGCATGCACTAAGTAACCGGTCGGTTTACCTTGACTGATAGACAAAGCGGTTCTTCCATAGATACCTTGGTGAATTTGGAATCCGACAATGTAGGAGGAACTACCGGTTTTGTCTGTCCGAACCGATTTCCCTTTTAAACATTTTTAGAGATAAGTTGATTAATATCGATCAGACCGAGTGTGAGTCTGAATTGAGAAAACTTAGCTTCTTGTAGAGGCTTTGTGAAGATATCGGCTACTTGTTGTTCTATTGATACGTATTCCAGCCGGATATGCTTCAGCATGACATGTTCCCGAATGAAGTGGTGCCTTATGTCGATGTGCTTGGTTCTAGAGTGTAGAACCAGATTGTAAGTGATTGCTATGGCACTTGTGTTATCACAGAAAATTGGAGACTCTTCGGCTGTGATACCGAAATCCTTCAGTTGATGTTGGATCCAAAGAAGTTGTGAACAATAACTTCCGGCTGCCAGGTATTCAGCTTCTGCGGTTGATGTGGCAACTGATGTATGTTTCTTGATGTGCCATGAAACAAGCCGATCACCTAGGAATTGGCATGTTCCGCTGGTGCTTTTTCTATCAACTTTAAAACTTGCATAATCTGCATCTGAGTAACTTGTGAGGTTGAAAGATGAGTCTTTTGGATACCACAAACCAACTTCAGGAGTTCCCTTTAGGTATTTCAAGATTCGCTTTGCGGCTGTGTAGTGAGACTGTTTTGGATTAGCCTGTAATCTTCCACACACACTGACCGCAAATAGTATGTCCGGTCTACTTGCTGTCAGGTATAAAAGAGAACCGATGATTCCTCGGTAAGCTGTCAGGTCTACTGCTTGACCGTCATCATCCTTGTCCAGTTTGACCGATGAGCTCATTGGAGTAGCGGCTGAGGAGCACGTGTCCATCCCAAATTTCTTTATAAGTTTCTTGGTGTACTTGGGTTGGCTTATGAAGGTTCCTTCTTCGAGTTGCTTGACCTGAAGGCCTAGGAAGAAGCTTAATTCTCCCATCATACTCATTTCAAATTTGTTAGTCATCAAGGTTGAGATTTTATCACATAGTTTAGAATCGGTTGAACCGAAGATGATATCATCTACGTATATTTGAACAAGTAGGATATGTTCCTTTTTCTCAAATTTAAATAGTGTTTTGTCCAACGAACCGATGGTGAAATCATGTTTTAACAAGAATGCGGTTAGTGTGTCATACCAAGCTCTAGGAGCTTGCTTTAAACCGTATAAAGCTTTGTTTAGGCGGTATACGTAGTTGGGCAGTTCAACATTTTTGAAACCGGGTGGTTATTCAACATATACTTCTTCACGTAGGTCACCATTCAAAAATGCACTTTTAACATCCATTTGAAAAACTTTAAAAAATTTTAATGCAGAAAAAGCTAGAAAAATCCTAATAGCTTCAATCCTAGCTACAGGGGCAAATGATTCTTCAAAATTAATGTCTTCTTCCTGTTTGTATCCTTGTGCCACTAATCTGGCTTTGTTCCTCGTGACCAAACCGTTTTCATTGAGTTTATTTCTAAATACCCATCTTGTTCCTATGACCGGTTGATCTTTCGGTCTAGAGACTAGGTACCAGACTTTGTTACTCTCAAACTGGTTTAACTCTTCTTGCATTCCCAAGATCCAATCCGGATCTGACAATGCTTAATCCACTCTTTTCGGCTCAATCTGGGATATAAAAGCGGAATTGAAGTATTCCTCTAGGATTTGTCGCCTAGTTCGAACCAGTTCTGAAGGATCACCTATGATTAGCTCAGGAGGATGATTTGTGTTTATTTTGAGATTCGGTTCGGGAACGTCTACCAAATCGCCGTTTACTTGATCAAGGCTAGACGTATCGGTAGACTGAACAAGAGTATCAGACCGACCGATTTCCTCGGTTTGAGCCGAAGTGTCAGCATCCTGCCGTGGGACAGTTTGATCCGGCTGGGTTTCATCATTACCCATTTGGTCATGGACAAACCGTCTAAAAACTGGAATCTCATCTTCACTATCAGAATGAATATTGTTATTTTCCAATCTATTGTGTAGATCAAAGCATGATGCAATGTTGCTTTCAACCGATTCATCAAAAACAACATGAAGTGATTCTTCCACGGTTAAGGTTCTAGTGTTATACACTCTATATGCTTTACTAACTGCTGAGTAACCTAACATGATCCCAATATCGAATTTTGGATCAAAAGCAAATAGATAGGTTTTGTCATTTATGTGAATGTAGCATTTACAACCGAAAATCTTAAGATACCTAAGGTTAGGGACCTTATCAAAGTATACCTCATAAGGTGTTTTGTTGTGGAACTTGTTGATCTGAGACCGGTTTTATGTATGACATGCGGTATTGATAGCCTCAGCCCAGAATTTCTGGGCAATACCCGAATCGGCTATCATGGACCGTGCGGCTTCCTTGAGAGTTCGGTTTTTTCTCTCGGCCAGGCCAGACCGTTCTGTTGAGGAGTCCTAGCACTAGACAACT
This sequence comes from Impatiens glandulifera, assembly GCF_907164915.1. Lineage (NCBI taxonomy): Eukaryota > Viridiplantae > Streptophyta > Magnoliopsida > Ericales > Balsaminaceae > Impatiens > Impatiens glandulifera. Next base: position 31,194,843 of record NC_061864.1, read on the forward strand.
CATGTCTAATACCGGATTCATCAAGGAATGCATTTAGAGTGCTGTTTGTAAATTCGGTTCCTCTATCACTCCTAATGCTATTAATGCGTGTTGATTTTTCGTTTTGCAAACGTTTAAACAATGTAATTAAATTTGATGCGGTTTCACGTTTGGATGGCAAGAATATTACCCATGTATACCTAGAGTAATCATCAACAACTACCATAGTGTAAAGCATGCCTCCTAGGCTGACGACCCTAATCGGTCCAAATAGGTCCATGTGAAGAAGATATAAGCATCGGTTAGATTGAATGTGTCCTTTACTTTTAAAGGTTGACTTAGTTTGTTTACCCATTTGACATGTTGAACAGACCTTATCCTTATTAAATACTATGTCAGGAATTCCTTTAACTAACTTTTTACCGCGGATATAGTTTAGGGTTTTCAGGTTTAAGTGGTTTAGTCTTTTATGCCACAGCCAGGTTTGATCGGTTTTAGCCACCATGCAAACAGGGTATTCTACTTTATTCTTCCAATCTACCTTGTAAATATTCCCTAACCTATTTCCGGTTAGTAGTATGATACCTTGAGAGTTTTTAACTAAGCATGCATGTTTAAGAAATTCGACGGTGTATCCGGCATCACACATTTGACTAATGCTTAACAGGTTAAAATGTAGGTTTTCAACTAAGAGTACGTTATAAATTGTTAGGTTACCATGGACAATCTTACCCTTGCCCACAATTCTACCTTTTGAATTGTCACCGAAAGTGATCAGTGCACCGGTTTCTATTCTGATGTCGGTTAGAAGATTGTTGTTCCCGGTCATGTGTCTGGAGCAACCGCTATACAGGTACCATTCAGAGTTTCCTAGCCGTTTCTTCATATCCTATAAAATGTACATATTTACAACTATTTGGTACCCACATTTACTTGGGTCCACAGGCGATTAGTCCCTTGGGTATCCAGACTTTGACAAGTCGGACGACTTTCCCGGTTAATGTTTTAACTAATTTTCTTGCACTTGGTTTGGAGTCTTTATGCTTTCCTAAGAGTGCCTTATTTGGAGATGGTCTTGGGTTTAACCTATGTGGTTCGGTTTTCTTGCCTTTGGGCCGGTTGACTTTTCTTTTCTCAGGGTGAAGCAATTTTTCAGAATCAGTTGGGCCTACATAGATTAGTTTGTCTTTTGGATATGAGGCACTTAATTCTTCTTCAACGGTTAAGGAACTTCTGACAAAGCTTACAAAGGGGAGATTATCCTTTGTGAGCCTCATTTTGTCGAAGTGTTTCCGGTTGTTGGATCTATTGTTTTTGTATCTTAGACCAAACATACACTTAGGGTGTCTATTATAGCTACACATTCTGTTTACCATTTCACTGGATCTTTTCCATGCGGCCATTCGATACTGGATTCAGACATTTTCCTCTTCGGTCAGCTCTTGAACTGACTCCTTGAGTTGTTTGGTCTCAGAGGATAGTTCAATTGCTGCCTCGGTTTCCAGGGTTTCATCAGGTTGTATGGTCTTTGGTTCGGTCAAGGTAGGTACTATGGGGTCGGCTCTAAAGTTGGGTAGTAGTGTTAATAGGTTCTTATATTCTTCTACCATATCATTTAGTGCATTAAATAACTCATCTTTAGTAAATTCGTCACAGGGAGAGTCAAATACCTGTTCCTCGTTTACCATAAGGCAGGTGAGTTCATCATCACTATCATTGTGAGCCCACAAGCTTCCTCCATCATCGACTATCAGTGCTTTCTGAACTTCACTTCCTTCACCGGTTTGTTGATAGTTGTTTCGATTATTCTGATCGTCCGGTTTCCGGTTATCTCTCCTCGGTTTTCTGCATTCCCACTTGAAATATCCTAAACAGTTGCAGTTATAACATCTAACATTGGATTTATCACCGTAGTTATAGTTGTTGTTTGTTGGTTGACTTCTCTTCATGAATCTGCCAAATTTCTGTGCAAGCATTGCCATGGCATTCTCGGTGAACTGTTTAGCGGTTCTGATCGGTGCGGGAGCAACCGGTTCTGTGGATGTGACCAATGCTCTGGTTGAGGTTGAGGCTGAGACTTCTTCTTCAGTCCTAGATCTCATTTCAAACTTATATGCCTTAAAATCTTCGAATACATCGTGTAGCTTCATCTTGCTTAGGCAGTTTAATTCCCTCATCACCATTGTCTTTATGTCCCATGCACTTGGAAGAGATCTTAATGCTTTCATGATGACTTCCTTGTTGTCATACCTCTTGCCAAGAGTTGCTAGCTCGTCTATCACACCTGTGAACCGGTCACTATATTCTCTCATTGTTTCTCCCGGTCTCATCTTGATGTTTTCAAACTTCTGAGTAGCCACCATTATCTTGTTTTCCTTAGTTCTTTCATTTCCCTCATGAATCTGAATCACTACTTCCCATGTTTCCTTTGCTGTTTTGCAATCTCTGACATTGCAATACGTATTTCTGTCCAAACCGTTGGAGATGCGGTTTCTGGATGATTATCCAGATTATTTCTTCTCCTATCTTCAGCTGTCCAATCCTTTTTGTTTTTATCAATTATCATCGGTCCTTCAGCTATAATGAACTGCATCTCGTCATCCATGGTGATTAAATGCAGGTGCATGCGTGACTTCCAGTTGGCAAAGTCGTCACCTTCTAGCATTGGGGGCCTATCGAAATACATGCTTGCTTGAGTATTAAAACTAACTGCTCTAATACCAATTGTTATGATCTAGGTCACGGCTGGGGGACCGGGGTTGGCCGGTTATCGTATCTCACTCAAAGGGTGGTAATTAATCCGGTTAGAGATTAACACCGGAGTTTCAATACTACACAAACTATCACAAACCCTTGAATCGAGTTCAAGTGCGAAAGTGATTTGTTTCAGGTTGAAGCAACACACATACGAGATAGGCAGAACCGGATTTGAATAAGACAGGTTTGGAGATTGCTGGGTCGGTTTTACAACTTAGTAATTCGGTTTAGGTGAGGTTGAATCGGTTGGAGCGGTATTAGTAGGTTAGTGCAGATCGGTTAGAATGTAAAGCAAGCGGAAAGTAAATAACAAGAGAGGTTTTTATGGATGTTCGGAGATGAAAGTCCTACGTCACCCCTTCCTCTCGAAACCGCGAGAAGGATATTCACTAAGGAATACACAACACAATCCGATCGAGACTTATTTTCTGCTCGATAACACCCGTACAATTTTAACCGAAATTGTAATTACTCTTCAAATAAATGCTTAAGCTCTTTTGAGAGATAGAACACGATTTTTAGCTTAAGCTGTAGAAAACTTTCAGAACTTGTAACCGCATTTATTCCTCTTCAGCTCCTTCTTTTATAGGTGAAATGTGTCAACGGTCACATTTCATTTCCTTGAATCTGATTGGTTGAGAAGAGGTTCAGTGATTTAGACCTGGCGGTCTAGTCTTCAGACCTGGCGGTCTAGTCTTCAGACCTGGCGGTCTAGTCTTCCAGTGTGTAGGTCAAACCGGCTAGGTTTGTCTTTTACTTAATATTGCAACTGTCTGTTGGACAGTTGCCTGTACCTGGAAGATTGCCTTTCTGATTTATCCTAGAGTGGAGAGATCTTGTAGAACGATCTTCTGCAGCCTGCAGACTTTCCTCAGACATGTATGAATATGGAAATACTAAGTCTGTTCCTTCGGTATCATTCTCAACAAATACCCGAAGTGTCTTTTTATGCTGGTCGGTTGTTTATGTTAACCGGATGACTTCCGGTTTTTCCATATCTTCTGATTGACCGACTGTTTAATGATTCTGGCCTTCTGATTTGACCAATCTTGTCTTTCTTGTTCGGTCAGGTTTTTGGTCGGTTTGATTGCTTGACCGATTGAGTTTCTTAACCGGTTGAGTTCTTTGACCAGTTGAGTTCTTTGCCTGTTCCTGCACAAGGGATTTGTTTTTGTTAAGTTTTATTTAACCGATCTAATTTTATCTAACACAACCTCCTCCGGTTATGGTTACTCCCATTAAACCATGTCCTTCTAGTCAACGAGCTTGAAGAGGTCTCCTTGTACGAAGACTCCTAAGAAGAAATCGATCTAAAAACACAGACCCAACATGGGGCACAAGAGGAAATACTCAATCCTCTTGAACCATTGGAACGTCAAATCTCGGTGACTAGTCAACCTCCTTTTACGGAGTATGAAGACTAGATGGTTCAAGTACGAGCCATGCAAACAAAAATGCAAGCCCAACTCGACAAGATAGCTAAGGGGAAAAGTACTGAAGTGCACTACGACTAGAAAGACAAGATGAAAACTGTCGAACGAGTAGTCATCCCAATAGGTGTCAAACTTCTATTCATATCCAAATACATTAGAAAAAGTGATATGTCTATTTTCTTCAAGATGTATATGTCTGCAATGACCTCATTACGACTCGGAGAACTGGAAGTTCTCCACATATTCCCTCAATATCTTGATGACGCTGCGATGGTATCACCAGTAAAAGGTAGTATATCTACTATCTACGGAGGAATTGGCTGAAGCATTTATAGAACGTTTCTACATGTATTTCAACCTCGAACGACTAGAGAAGAGGTTGAAGAATGTCAAATAAGGAGAAAGTGAGAAATTTTCTATGTTTATCGAACAATGGAAATCTGTCACCGATGAAATCGATTCCCTCCCGAGAGAACAACGACACATCGATATGATCTTGAAAAATGTTAACGAACGATATTTTGTTGAATTCGTCGTCAAAACCTTCCAACCAATGATAAAATAGTTGAAAATCGGCATTAACCTCGATGACACCATCGATAAATAAAAGAAAGAGGAAAAAGCAGTCAAGGCTTCCCCTCCACTCCCAAGTCGCTTTCCAAAAAGGAAAAGACTGAAGTACACCAGGTAACTACTACTTGGTAAAAAAAGTCGCCTCAAAAGGCGAACCCAAGTAAGCCTTTACAAGATAAGGTAAGGACCACAATCCCTACCAAAGGCACGCCTTTAAGAGCGTCTAGACATCCTAGGACTTTTGACGACCTAAGAATGCGTCTTAGTGAGGTCATGAAAATTCTTCAAGAAAAGAATCTAATCAATTGTTCGCCCCAAGAGAAGACAAACTAGTCTTATGGAAATACGAGAATACTTGGTGTGACTATCACCAAGCCAAGGGCCATGCTACTGACATTTGTAGTGCTCTCAAACACCTTTTCAAGGTAACCAATAATTCGCGACCAGATCACCAAGTCAACATGCTCATTACTAACGAAGTGATGATTGACAGTAATGCCATACTGGACATATTCCACGACGAAGAACCAGACATCAACATGATTAATCACTAACCTAAGAAGAAGCTCAAAACCTACGCTAGTAAGACTTTCTCAATGGGGGGCCAAGGATGAATGCCCACCTTTTCAACCGATACATATCGTGAAAACACATTGTGGAACGAATTTTTAAGCTAGATTCATGAAAACCACATAAGCCCAAGTTCCGTCCACTTCCCAACAATAATCATTATGGAAGAGGAAGAAAGATGAGCACAAACCTCTTAACCCAGGAGACAGTATCCTGAACCAACTAAAAAGGATGAATGCCAGCATTTCTATCTAGGAAATTCTAATGTACTCTATCGAGCATATGCAAGTAGTCCTCAACGAGTTGAGCAAGGCCAACGTCCCTGCCAACGCTACCTAGAAGAACTAGTAGGGATCATATCCTCTAGTTCACAACACAACATGATAGGCTTCAAAAATAAGGATCTTCCAATAGATGAACCAAATCATGACAAAGCCCTCTATATTTCTGTGCAAATGGAGGGAAAGACCATCCCAATGGTTTTGATAGACAATGGATCTGATCTCAACATATGTCTTTGGAGGACTCTTGAGAAAATAGGTGTATCCAAAGACAGAATCATACCATCTGACATGTGTGTTAGAGGACTTGAATGTTCTTGCCGTGAGATTATGTATTGCCTAGAATGCATCGTCCGAGTGATCAGAATCCCTTTCCATGTTGAATTTTGTGTCATCAACATGCAACATTCCTACAACTTAATTCTAGGAAGACCCTAGTTACACCAAGCTCTAGCTCTAGCCTCGACGCTTCATAAAAACCTCAGGTTCATCGCTAATGACTAGGTCATCACAGTCAATGGTGAAACCAACCTTGTAGCTGTCATCGGGACCACCCATGTCAACGCCCCAAAGGTTGAACTGAGCGGGTTTGAGATATGTCCAATCCTCCGAGAAGGTAAAGACTCGTCCAAACACCCTGATTTCAGTATGTTTAACCTCCCCTTTATGAAAATGATGCTCCAAATGGGATATTTCACTGGTATGGGCTTAGGCCCGAACACCAATGGCAAGACATCATTTTCACAACCATGTTACAACATAGACTTCCACAGTTTGGGATTTATCCCCACATGATTCGAAGAAGTCTGCCCAAAAAGAATGTCAAAACGACACATGGCTATACCACCAACATTAAACGGACATTTCATTTGTGAAGCCAAAGCGCCTTATGATTTGACTTCCCTAAACCCTTTACGAATCCATATTTATAGAGACATTTTCTAAGTCTCGAAATCTTTTCAGATTGTTCTCATAAATCTAACTCCTCTATTTGTGATTAGGAAAAGAATGGAATTGGTTCGACACCCTAGAAAACTTGGCTCGGATTCCCCAAACAGTTGATCAAGCTTAGGAAGCTAACTCTACAAGGAACCGATCCCCTCTCACCGTCGATACTCTAATCGATGAAAGTAGAATTCATTCCCCTCTCCTTGTAGAGATGTCTCAAATATTGTACATTTTAAGAAACCTAAGAATAATGATCTTGTCATATCATCTTTCCTTATATGTAATATACCCCCTCGATATAACACAAGAAGTAGACTTCGAATCTATAAGTAAAAATGATCTTTCCTTTTACTTTGACTTGATCTTTGAAACCAAACACTTCTTAGAAACCGATGACAAAATTGTCTATGCCACGGAAAAGACAATCGAAATCAACCTAAACACGGCCGACGATCCTCAAATCATCTTAATCGGCCAAAGTTTAAACCCACGAGAACGTTAAGAAATTGTTGAGCTACTAACAGCCAACAAAGACGTTTTCACATTGTTTTACAAAGACATGCCAAGCATTGATCCCAAGATTAAACAACACTACATACCTTTATATTCAGACGATAAGACAATAAAGCAAAACCTTAGACGGATGAAAGATGAAGTCGTGATAAAAATCAAAGAACAAGTCCAAAAACAATTTGAAGCTGGATTTCTCAAGGTAGTTAAATTTCCTATCTATATAGCCAATGTAGTTCTCGTTCTGAAGAAAGACAGGAAAATTTGTGTGCAGATTTACAAGATCTGAATAAGGCCAGCCCTAAAGTTCATTTCCGCTACCACACATTGACATACTAGTCGATCATATCGTCGGTCATGAGGTTTTATCGTTCATGGGCAGATTCTCAATATACAAAAAAATCTTGATGACCCCGCAATACAAGGAAAAGACCACATTCATAATAGAAGTTAGAACTTTCTATTATAAGATCATGTCTTTCGGTCTTAAGAATGCGTGAGTAACCTATCAAAGGGAAGTAAGGCTCAATCCGAAGTAATGCACCTTCGGAATCACAACTGGTAAAATGCTCAGCTTTCTAATCACACAAAGGGGCATTAAAGTTGATCCCTCTAAGATAGAAGTCATCACGGCTATGTCGTTCTCTCGAAACGAAATAGAGGTTTGAGGATTTTTGGGAAAAATCCAATACATTAGTCGATTCATCAACAAGTTGACCATGGCATGCGATCCGTTGTTTAGGCTACTGAAAAAAGACCAAAAATTTGTGTGGGATGAAGATTGTCAACTATCTTTTGATAGAATCAAGAATTATTTAAAATCTCCTCCCATACTCATGCCATCTGGAGCTCGCATACCCCTTATTTTATACCTTACTATAACAGACACATCCATGGGAAGCATGTTGGCTCAAGAAAACGAGGACAAACTAGAAACTGTTTTGTACTACATTAGTAAAAGGATGACTGGATGCGAAATCAATTACACTCCAACTGAGAAAATATGTAAGTCACTTGAATGGGTCACGAAAAGATTGAGACACTATATACAAGCACACTCAATCAAATTGGTATAAAGATTGGACCCATTCTACTTCTTATTCCAACGAACTGTTCTTTCACCAAGGCTATCCAAATGGATAATGATATTATCTGAATACGATATAGTCTACAAGGTACATAAGTCTATCAAAGGAATCGTTGTTGCGGACTTCCTTGTTGACCAACACATCATTGTTGAGTTAGAAGAAAAACTCGAGTTCCCTAACTAGGGAATTATGAGTGTTACACCAGACACATGGAAATGGATTATGGAATTGGAATCTTATTACTTGACCTAAAAGGGACATACAATCGAATCTCCATATAACTAGAATATCTCGTCACCAATAACGAGGCCGAATACGAGGTATGCCTCTTGGGTATCAAGTTGGCTTATAAAAAAGAGTAACCAAAGTAAAAGTAGTTGGTGACTCTAACTTGGTTATATCACAAGCCAATGATATGTGGTAAGTGAAAGGGGAAAACATGAAACCCTACCACGCTGAATTGACTAAACTCATGGAAAAATTCGATCACGTGACATTTGTCCATGCTCCAAGAAGTCAAATCCACTTCGAGGACACCTTGGCTACTTTAGCATCTATGACCCAAATTCCCGACAGAATTAAGGTCAAACCCCTTCGAATTCAACAAATGCAATGACCTATTTTTGAGAAGGTAACAATTTCTTCCTATGAGAATGTTAAACCCTCGTACGATACTCTCCAGAAGTACATTGAGTATGGAGAATATCTACACCATTTCCGAGCTAAGAACGACGCGCACTGTGCTAGTATTCCACCAACTATGCTTGTATCGCCAACAGGTTTTATCGTTGATCTTTTAATGGTCAAAACATGCTCTACATCGATACTCCTAAATCTAAGAGGATCATTAAAGAATTACATACATAAAATGCGGACTGTTGGGTCAAATTATTTTGACAAAGTGTTGAAATAATTTACCCACTGAAATTTTTGATGATGAAATAACTTATGAGTTTTGATACAGGTGTATTAAGACTACATGTTATTAAACTTGGATCTAATGAGGGTCATTAGACCGATTTTGATCTCCATTCGCATAAAATTAGACGTGAGTCTAATGGAATTAGACGTACAGTCTAACTCATCGGAGTTAGACATGTAAGTCTAATAGATGTGTAAATAATTAGACGGATGGTCTAATGAATACACGGAATTAGACGTGAGTCTAATGGAATTAGACGTAAAGTCTAACTCATCGGAGTTAGACGTGTAAGTCTAATAGATGTGTAAAGAATTAGACGGATGGTCTAATGAATACACGGAATTAGACGTGAGTCTAATGGAATTAGACGTACAGTCTAACTCATTGGAGTTAGACGTGTAAGTCTAATAGACGTAAAGAATTAGACGGATGGTCTAATGAATACACGGAATTAGACGTACAGTCTAACTCATTGGAGTTAGACGTGTAAGTCTAATAGACGTAAAGAATTAAACGGATGGTCTAATGAATACACGGAATTAGACGTGAGTCTAATGGAATTAGACGTACAGTCTAACTCATTAGAGTTAGACGTGTAAGTCTAATAGACGTAAAGAATTAGACGGATAGTCTAATAAATACGCGGAATTAGACGGATTGTCTAATTAGTGAAAGTTAGACGTGAGTCTAACTCCTTCAAATTGGTCTGAGGTAGAACCAGAATTAGACGCGTCAGTCTAACTCATCGGAGTTAGACGTGTCGGTCTAATGGTTATAAAATAATTAGACAGGTTGTCTAATTAGTGAAAGTTAGACATGAGTCTAACTCCTTCAGATTAGTCTGAGGTAGAACCGGAATTAGACGCGGCAGTCTAACTCATCGGAGTTAGACGTGTCGGTCTAATGGTTATATAATAATTAGACGGGTTGTCTAATTAGTGAAAGTTAGATGTGAGTCTAACTCCTTTAGATTAGTCTGAGGTAGAACCAGAATTAGACGCGGCAGTCTAACTCATCGGAGTTAGACGTGTCGATCTAATGATTATATAATAATTAGACGGGTTGTCTAATTAGTGAAAGTTAGACGTGAGTCTAACTCCTTCAGATTAGTCTGAGGTAGAACTGGAATTAGACGCGGCAGTCTAACTCATCGGAGTTAGACGTGTCGGTCTAATGGTTATATAATAATTAGACGGGTTGTCTAATTAGTGAAAGTTAGACGTGAGTCTAACTCCTTCAGATTAGTCTGAGGTAGAACTGGAATTAGACGTGGCAGTTTAACTCAGTAGAGTTAGACGTACCCGTCTAATGGTTATTGAAATTAGACGCGAGTCTAATTATATTAGACCAGGCGGTCTAATAGACGCTTTTCATTAGAAGGAGTTGACTTATTTCATTAGACTGATTTTCTCAAATCTGTCTAACTGAAATACACCTAATGCTCTGTTCAAGCAGTACGCTTGAATCTAGCATTTCTCCTATCCACGTGCTATAGCTGTACCCTACTCCTGCTCCATTTTCCAGTGAAGATTAGTACAACAGCTATATGCATCCAATCAAGGAATACCACGTAAGAGAATTTTCCTCACATTACCCGTTTTGCAGGTACATCCCTGATGGAATATTCGGCGCACTACCGGTTCGGTACGGCCACGATCCTTGTGCTCAGAACATGCTGTGTACAATGGAGGCTTTCCAATCAAAGAGTGCCACGTATCATTCTTGAAGATTCGACCGTTAGCTCCTGCTCAGTATGTAATCAATCCTAAGGACAACGGACGAAGCAGTGACTTTTGCCTCAACCAATCTTAAGAACAAGCATTCTGATTTTGCAGAGAGAGACTACTCAATCATCTTGCTTACTGAACTCATTCTTTGAAGCTTCTTTCTGATTGTACTGTGTGTGAATCGAGAGAGAGAGAGCTAGAATCAAAACACATTAGCTGAGTGATTTTCTTCATCTTGTAATTGAACAGAAAGTGTTCTGTTCAATATTGAGCTAAGTATGTGTAAACTGTATTTCTTATCATCTTATAGTGAATCCTTCCGGTGGTTGGAAGAAGGGGTGACGTAGGATAGTTTCTCTGAACATCCATAAACAAACTGTTGTGTTCTTCATTTTTGTCATCTTCTCATATTTCATCTTGGGCTTCAAACCCAAGTAAACAATTCCGCCTTGAATCTGTTTCAAGTGTTTACACAAGTTTGCGTAGAATAGAAAGAGATATTAAAACCTAACAGGATTTCTATCAAACCGTTTTTCATAAGCCTTCATCATTAGCCAGACCCCTGTATCTATTGATAAAGCCGATCCTATCAATTGGTATCAGAGCAAGGTTTCTATTCTCAAGCATCAAGTACCTAAAGCATGTCTTGCATCAATGAAATTCCTCTTCTGTCAAAGGACAACTATAATGTGTGGATGGTAAGAATGCAAGCTCACTTGGCTGCTATTGACTATGATATGTGGAGTGTCATCACCAATGGCCCTATAAAGATTTCAAAGCCAAGAAGTGAGTGGACCACTGAAGACAAGGTGACCAACAACCTGGATAATGTTGCTAAGAACATTCTGTTCCAATCTCTCAACACGAAGATGTTCTGTGAGATTAAGTCCTGTTTCACTGTAAAAGAAATATGGGATAAACTCAGCCAGATCCACGGAGTGAGCCCTCAAGCAAAGAACAACCAGGAAGCATTCATTTGCAATCAGAACAAATAAAGATGGGCTGACAGCGATTCGGAGGATTCTCCTGTTGAAAAAGAGAATGAAGATGTAACATGTCTGATGGCAGATGACCAATCTGAGGTAAATGATATCTCTGCACCAGAATTTACAAACGAGGAGTTAACTAATACACTCAATGAAATGGCTATTGAGTACAAGAAGTTAGCTGACTCTTTTTATGAAATGAAAGTTAAATATGAATCAACCGCTTTATCTTCAAAGCAAGAACCTGAATCAGATGTTTTTGATGAAAACCTAACAGAGATCTCATCTGAGAATGAGATACTCAAAGAACAGATTCAAACTCTTTCGTCCGAAAACAAGAGACTGAACTATATTGTCAGTGCATGGACAAGATCAGGAGATGCTGTCAAATATCAGATCTGCATGCTGAAACCTTCTAGATCTAGATCCGGGTTGGGATTTGATAGCAATGACCCTAATCTGTCCTACAAAAAGTCAAATCCAAATGACAAACTTAAGCCAATAAGTTTTGTCAAAGGAAGTATGACTGACAATGAATCTGATCCTATTCATGAGGAAGTCGCTTTCAAAAATGAAATAGTTTATGTTCCATCGATTGTTAGTTAGTTTAAGAATAAGCTAGAAAAGGCTAATAAGTCTGGTAATTTAAAACCTGACTCAAAGTCAAGGAGTTTTAAAAGAAAATCTTCTTCAAAAGCTAAAGGATCAGTGACTAACAGAAAGTCGTCTACTAAGTCAAAAGCATATGCATTAATCACAACACAATGGTTTAGGTGTTCAGCGTTTTGCCAAGTACCCAGCGATTCGCTAAGTACTCAGCATTTCGCCAAATACCCAGTGTTTCGTCAAGTACCCAGCGATTCGCTAAGTACTTGGGGTTTCGCTAAGTACTTATGGTATGTATTTGTTCTTACATTTTTGTTCCTTTTGTAGATGGCAGAAACAACAGTTACTGAGTTTCCTGGTCGGATTTCGTGGAAAAGTGCCCTCAGCCTGAAGAAGATTGTTAATAAGTTCGAGGAAATGGATCTTTTGGAGAGTGTTTACAATACCCAGTTCAGATTATTATTCACAGCCTCAGTCTTGCAGTTCTCAGGAACTATTGTACATCATATGTTCATGAGAAGGGTAAGCTCAAACTCCAAGGAGATAACTTTCATGGTGAATGGGCAAAACCTTCTATTTGGTATGAAGGGGTATGCGTTGGTTACCGTCCTAGGCTTCGGCATTTTTCCTGAGTTGGACCAAGAAGAATTCCGTGGTTGTCCACCTCTCTCGGTGAAATATTTTAAAGGGAGCATGAGTGTGAAAATGGGCGAGTTAGAGAAAGCTTTTTCGAAATGCAAAGACAAGGAAGATGCATTAAAGATGGGGCTGGTATGCTTGATTTGCCAGTACCTATTTACATTTGACTCAAAAAGGGTGATATTTCCAAAAATACTCCACATGGTGGAAGACAAGGACACTTTCCTCCAATATCCATGGGGGGATGTCACCTTTAGAGTCACTCTCAAGGGTTTAAACAAGAACATGAAACATCTCAGTAGCTCATATTTTGAGAAGAAGGAGAAGGTTGACGATCCTTATGCTCCTTTTGCATATAACATTTATGGGTTCGCATTGGAACTTCAAGTTTGGACGTATGAGGTCATCCAAAACTTTATCCCTAAATTCGCCAGAAAGAATCAGATTATTGACCCTCTACGCCCAAGGTTGTTACTCTATCATTCCAACAGGAAAAACACCTCGATCGAGGTAAAGTCTGCCCTTGAGACCACGGATGTGACTGAGATGGAAGAGTCCTCCATGGAGAAGAGGTTATACAGTGGTGAGGAATTTGAACAAATCGACGAGACAAGTGATGATTTTTTTGAGGGATTTACTGATGGGAAGGTAATAAAAGATGATTTTGATGAAGATGAAGAAAGTGAACATGAAGAATGTACTCTCAATCCCCCCAAACCTACCACCAGGAAGAGAAAGGCTGAAGCTACTCTTAAAGAAGCAATCAACTTGAAGAAGAAGCTTGCTTATGAATCGATTCTGGCCCGCATTCTTAGTCCCCCTCTGCGACGTCAAGTCCTCGGGCTCAGACACCTCCTCCTCGAGCTCAGACACCTTCTCCTCGGGCTCCAACACCTTCTGTTGGATGTAAATGTAATGAGCTGAAGGAGGAGCTAAAAGAGTTGAAAATAGAGTTGAAAGAGGAGATGAAAGAGCTGAAAATCACAATCAAAGAAACTCAACAAACTCACCTTGAGTCGTTCAAGAAGATGGTTTTTCGTATGTCGCAACAGTTGTTAGATAAATCCAACAAAAGGATGTCCATATTATTAACCAGATTAGATGATATGGAGGAGAATATGAAGAAGAAGAAGAGCAAGGTGGGCAAGAAGAAGGATTCTAAGAAGGATGTGAAGGTTGGAGAGGAGAAGACTACTAAGGTAAGATATTGAATTTTGCACTTTACATTTCATTTCGCTAAGTACATATCTGATCTGACCAGTACCTATTTTGCAGGTTAAGGATTCTAAGAAGGATGTCAAAGAGGAGAAGAGTAAGGTTGAACAGAAGGAGGAGAAGACAGAGGTAAGAGCTAAGTACCTATTATTTTTGCACTCAGCGAAATGTTGAGTACTCTATTTCGCTAAGTACTCAACGTTTCGCCAAGTACTCAGCGTTTCGCTAAGTACTCAGCGTTTCTCTAAGTAAGTACTTAGTGTTTCGCTAAGTAACGATAGCTAACTACATATCTGACTAGAATGTTACTATTTTGCAGGAGATGATAGCGATGTAGGGGACTGTGGGGGATGATGAGAAGGTGGATGATGTGGCTGTGGGGGATGATGTAAAGGTGGATGATATGGCTAAGGGGGAGGATGATGTGGCTAAGGGGGAGGATGTAAAGGTGGATGATGTGGCTAAGGGGGAGGATGATGTGGATGTAGGAGATGATGTAAAGGTGGAGGATGTGGCTAAGGTGGGGGATGATGTAAAGGTGGAGGATGTGGATAAGGTGGAGGAGGATGTGGATGTGGGGATGATGAGAAGGTGGAGGATGATGTGGATAAGGTGGATGATGTGGATGATGTGGAGGATGATCTGAAAGTGAAGGTGAAGGATCTGAAAGTGAAGGTGAAGGATTAGGAGAGTGTGGGTGTGGATGTGAAGGATGTGCAACAAGGAATTCAGAATAAGAAGGTTGAATATGACAATGATGATTTCCAGTTATACAATACTCCTTCTAAAGGAAATTATGGGAGGAGAGTGAGGAAGCCGAAAAAAGATGACTCGTACACCAACCCTTCTTTGTCAAAACTGCCAAGGACAAATGATCCAATGAAAGTGAATCACCTTCAAAAATTTGAAGATGAGTTGCTGGATAAAGTAAAAGTGTGGTTGATTGATCCAGAAACCGATAATGTGAAAAAGGATGTACATATTTGCCAAGCAATGAAGGATATGTTTGTTAGAGTTATAACAAGGTTGACATGGCTTGAAGACACTGTAAGTCGTGCAAATCATGCAATTCATTATTCATTAATACTCAGCGTTTCGCTAAGTACTCAGTATTTCGCTAAGTACTCAGCGTTTTGCTAAGTAAGTACTTAGCGTTTCGCTAAGTAAGTACTCAGCGTTTCGCTAAGTACTCAGCGTTTCGCTAAATATTTAGTCAATGTTGTTTGATATATACTGAATGTATGTTGTATATTCTCATTGTGCAGGAAATCGATGCATTCTGCCACTTATTGCGAAAAAAGATTGCCCAATATCCCAAGACGTATAAAAATTCTCATGTCGCAATAGGGGATTAATTATTGTCAGATAGAATAAGGCGAGAGCACAAGGTTTTTATTAAAGATCCTGCAAAGTATTTAGTCGAAGAATTCAAAGACTATTACATGGGTGCACCGCATAGATATATGCCTGAATGGTCAACAATTGACGATGTGTACATGCCTGTGAACATAAACCAGAAACATTGGATTTTGTGTGTAGCACGTCTTCAAAAGAACTACATTGACGTGTACGACTGCGATGCCTATATTTATAAGAATCTGGATCCTTATGTGAAACCGTTCTGCGACATGATTTCACATTTATTTGCAAACACACTCACTCTAGGTGAGAGGATAAGGTATCCTAAATTCAACTTCAAAGCCCCCATCCAACCAATGACATACAAACGGTTTCCACACCCCAATGTGAAAACCGTAGCAGCTAAGGTTGGAGAAGTCCCAAGGGCAACCGAGAGCGAGGACTATGGAGTATTCACGCTAATGTATATGGAATACTTGACCGCTAACCAAGGCGTGCACAATGTGACCTCAAATAACATGGAGTTTTTTAGGCAGAATATGGCGATTAGGTTATTCCATCAAATTATTGAACTTTAGTATTGTAAATTGGATAAATTATTTTGATGTAATGTAAACCTTGATGAATATTTTTGAAGTTGAATATATATTGAATTTTGAACTTCGGACTTGAATTGAAGATAACCTTCAACGTAAAAAAACAAGTGTAACCTTGAATTGAACCTTTAATGTAAAAACAAGATAACCTTGAATTGAAGTACCCAGCGTTTCGCCAAGTACTCAGCGTTTCGCTAAGTCAGTGTTTCGCTAAGTACTCATATACCACCTGAATTAACAACACAGTATCTCACTTATCCCAAACCACTGAATTGAAGTAAAAACAAGTGTAACCTTAAATTGAACCTTCAATGTAAAAACAAGATAACCTTGAATTGAAGTACTTAGCGTTTCGCTAAGTACTCAGCGTTTCGCTAAGTAAGTACTCAGTGTTTTGCGTACTCATATACCACCTGAATTAATTAACATAGTATCTGAATTATCCCTAACCACCTAAATTAACAACATAGTATCTGACGAGTACCATTATTCAATTAACAACATATATTACAACATAGTATCTATCAAGCTAAAGGTTCATATTGTTGACATGATGATTCATGCTGCTTAGATGATGATGCTCTTGCAGTAGATGGTGCAGGCATCATTGCTTTGCATGTTTCCCTATTATGTCCTAGTCCAGCACATGAGATGCATCGTCTCAAGACCTTAGGGATCTCTCATTGGGATGACCTACGCTTTGTTTGTGGTCGACCTTTCTTAACCTTGACATTTGGTTTAAGACACAAGCGTTGTTTGATATGTTCGGGAACATCCCAATTTTCTTCATCACTAGGAGGATAACATGTCTCCGCATATGCATTTATCCAACATTCAGTTGTGTAATACATGTGTGCATGAAAAATATAACGACTTATTAATTGGTTAAACAGATTGAACACTTGAGAAGAATATAAATAATACCTTGAACATAAGTCATAAGAAACTAAATTTCGGGTACGGGCAGTAGCCATTGCATGCGTACAAGGAAGACCTAAAACTTCAAATACCCTACAAGTGCAGTTCATGTCTTTCAAATTGACTTTGAAATGGGACTGATTGTCATGCACATAAAATTCGAATCGGTTGAGCGATTGGACTGTATAGAATCTGGCCTTCTCGAATCCCTCACGTAATACCTTCTCATAATTTGGAGATAAAACTTCTTCGTGATTGGCCGCTTTTTCATTTTTATTGTTAAACCAATGTTGTATTGTGAATCTTAAATACTCAACCATTTTTGAAATGAGATACTTTCTGGTTTCCCTTCTCTGACTATTGAAACTCTCAGCATAATTGCTTGTGAGTTGATTGTATCGCTTACCGGGAAAAAATTCTCTACTCCATCTTTGGAATCCAATTTCTTCCAAATAGGCAGCAATTCTATGATCTTTAACCTTGATCTTGTCAAAAAACTGATTAAATTCGTGGATAGTGTACGCCCTAGAAGCTGAATCAAACTCTGCATGACACTTATCACTTTTGAATTTGGCCATAATATTCATCTTTATGTGATATGTGCACGCATCATGGTCTGCTTCTGAAAAAACAGCACATAAGGCATTGGCGATGCTTGGGTGTCTGTTGGATACGAAGACGAGATCATCAACTAATCCAATTGCGTCTCTAAGTTTTTGCATAAAATAAGTCCAGGAGTTATTATTCTCTGAATCAACAACACCGAATGCGACAAGATATAATTGCTCATTCGCATCCAATGCAATAGCCACCAATAATTTACCACCCACCTTGTGCTTCAGAAAACTAGCATCAATGCATAATACAGGACGGCAAAAGGCTTTGAAACCCCTAATTGAGAGGCCTAGGGACATAAACATATACTTGAAGTGGTCGAGCTCGTCTGTCTGGATGTCAGTTATGGTACCAGGATTACACTTCTCCAACATGTAAAGGTATGATGGCAATATTCCATAGGAATCCTCTACCGTTCCTCGCACCGCTATTAAAGCATTTTCCCTTGCCCTCCATGCCTTATTATAAGTCAAAAATATCTCATAAGTTGTCTGCATGTCTTAAATTATTTTCTTAGGCAAGTGGTTATGGTGATGGTCCATGTACTTGCTTTTCACGCACTGCCCAATAAGTCATGCTGGAGTTTGCATTTTTTTTCTTTGGCCTCGACAAAACTGAGCATAAGTGTTGTTGCTCGAATTTCCGGACCTCAAAGATCTTAGAAAACTTACCTTTCACAGCACGCAAGCTCCACTTGCATGTCTCATCCAAACATTTCACTTGCCAAACATGTTTTCTTGACCTTTCCACTTAAAATTCAAAATGATTGGTCATCGCATATTTATTTAGAGTAAGTTGAAGTTCTTTTTTATTTTCAAACAATGAACCGACTTCCAATACGGTTTCACTAGTCAATGCAATCGCAAATGAGGGGTCTAGCGGTGATGTGTCTGTCGGGTCTGTCGATGGTGTACCCATTGATGATCTTCTTACACTAGTTGGTGTACCCATTGATGATCTTCTTGCACTAGTTGGTGTACTCATTGATGATCTTCTTGCACTACTTGGTGTACCCATTGATGATCTTCTTGCACTAGTTGGTATAGGTATTGATGCCTTTGCATCAGTATTAACATGCAAGTCCTGAGTAAGTGGGATGTGAGGCAAAGAGTTATCTCCGGCTTCATTTTGACTTTCAACAAATAATTCCGAGGGTACAACTTGTGGTACAAATTTTTGAGTAAGTTGTGGTGGTAGTACACTTTCTTGAGTTGTGTATGTAAGTAGTGGTATCTTTTCTTTAGTAAATGTTGACTTCTCTACTACAGAGACACACAATGGTGACACGGTTCGACCCAAAATCAAGCGTGATAAATATGTGTTCAAATCCACATCTCCATCCACAAAAACAGGTTTTGGATTTCTGATATTCGGAATATCATACTTGACTTGAAGCACTAAATCGTATGTACATTTCTGTACGTCAAGTAAAGCGTAGAGTTGATCAACTAATTCAACATAACGAGTACTTTGGGGTACATCAAATGTTTTGATTGAAGATGCATCAAAATACATTATTCCATCAGCATCAAATTTCCACTCTCCATTATAGAGAACGAAAACTTCGGCTGCAATAAAAAACATGATTTAGAAACGGGAAATGGATAATTAATATTGTGATACGGTAAGTACTTAGCGAAACGGAAAGAACTTAGCGAAACGGTAAGCACTTAGCGAAACGGAAAGCACTTAGCGAAACGGAAAGCACTTAGCGAAACGGAAAGCACTTAGCGAAACGGTAAGTAAACCCTAAACAACATATTCGAAGATGCATAAACCAAAGATCAATAATAATTTAGAGAGATCAATAATGATAATCTACCAAGTGGAACAGTGCTCGTGGTCGTCGTGGAGCTCCTCATCGTGGATTCGTCGTTGCCGCCGATCGCCGCCCAGTTTAGAGAGAAGGAGTAGAAGAGGAGTAGAAGAGCGGGAAGAGAGAGAAGGAGAAGAAAAGAAATGAAAAAAAATGGGTTGGGATATATTAAATAGTAAGGGTAATATGGACATTTCACACATTACCACTTAGCGAAACGCTAAGTCCTACAAGGGCAATTTCGTCAAAAAATATAAAAAAAAAACCACAAACGCAATAAAAATGATCAGCGACCACCCGGTCAAATAAGGTCATCTTCGTGCTTATTTCGTCAAATTTCCTAATATATATAAGTATAAATAATATATTATATAAAAATAATATATATTTAAATTCAATATTAATATAAAATTAATTATTTATTGTTAAATTAGAAATTTTAATATAAATATTTTGAATTGCAGATCTTTATTTCTTTGGCACATTTCAATTTAATTTCATTTTTTTTTTATATTGTATTATTACAATCATATACACATGTCTTATGAACAAAATAATATAACTACACAATTTAGACTTGGATTACCTTTATACACCTTTCTTATGAACAAAATAATATAATTAAACAATTTAGACTTTAATTGCCTTTAGATGAATGTATTAGGATAGAAGAAATAAATAATATTTAGAATAATATTTTTTTTAAACATTTAAAAGTATATAGTGTAATGTGACAAGCATGTGAGACATAGCGGCGTGAAAGTTTTTCTCACGTTTAATTAAATATTAAACCAAAAACAGAATCTCTAAAATGCATTTGAACACGTAAAATATTTTTGTTTCCTAATTTCTCGAGTAATAAATTAAGTGACAACTTTAAAAAATTATTATATATTTTATTTTATTGTTATTTTTATTTTGTTGTTAATTTTATTTTTGTTGTTAAAAAATTATTATATATTTTGTTACCATGAAGTTTAATGTAAAAGAAATTATTGATGTTTTCATTTTATATATTTAGTTTTTTATATAATTTAATTATATATATACATATATTTAATTTTATTTTTTATTTTATATATTTTATATATCATAAATTTATAATAATAAATCATATTGATAAAAAAACTAAAAAATAATTAAACAATTTCATTAAAAAAACAAGGTTGAAAAATAATTCTTACACTTATGAAATGAAGATTACATCTCCCATATAATTTAAAATATAAGATAAATAACAAAAATATGATTAATAACAAATATAGGACTAATAATCTTTTACATCGATAATGATAATCTAGAATTTTTGGTCTATTTTGTGTTATGTGTAAGAATATTATTTTTAATAATTTTGTTTTGAAATAATTTTCTTACTCGTGAAGTATATTTTGTGTTTATTTAATAATTTTTAATTTGATTTTTTTTAATCAAAAAAAATATTAGAATTCAATTTGTAAAGTTAATAAATATTTAAATAGTGTTAAAAAAAATTAAAAAATGTAGTGTGAAAATACATATTTTAAGAATACTTATAGTTCAAGAAAATGTATTGGGTTGAAAAGGGTTAATATTATAAGGGATGCATTTTGATAGGTTAAAACATTGTGTTTTATTTAATTATTATTATTAGAGATGGTATTATAACTCAAACCAACTATTATTAACACAATTTACTGAGTTATTTAAATAAATCTAATTCAAACAACAATTTTTTTTTCACTGTAATAGATTAAAAAGGAGATGCATGACTATCCCTTTTCCCAAGAAAGAAGAGAAGAAAAGATAGCCTAATTAATGAGGATCCATAGTCATGATTAGATTTGATTCGAAACAGCTTTATTAATTTTATAGTCCCGTCAACTTATTAAAAATTATTTATTTATTTTAATATTTAATAGTAAATATATAATGTTATATTATAGAGCAATTAATCATTATATACTTAATATTTTATTATAAATTAGGATAATAAATAATTTAATATTTAATTCTACATTATTTTATTAATAATATAATTTATATTATTAACAATAATATAATGATATTAAATTATTTATTTATTAAATTTTTATTTTAAAGTAATTTATTCATAAAAAATAATAATAAAATAAGTTTTTTTTATTGTAGTTTATACTAACGATGAAAATAACAATTTATTGTTATTTTTTAATATATATATAGAGAGATAAAATAAAAAATAATATTTTTTAATTTAAATTAATGTTAATTTTTGTTATTTGATATTAATTTCAAATAAATTATTAATTTATTTTATATACTTTTAATTAAATTTTCAATTAATATATTATATATACTTTTATTGTAATATTTTTTTATTGAAATATAAACTATGTGATAAATAATAATGATTTTATACAATAAATTAATTTAATAAATATATAATTAAAACAAAAAATATAATATATTTTATTAATAATAAAATAAAATTATTGATAAAATAGTGAAAAAATAAAATTACAAAATAAAAATAAAATTATGTTAGAAGGAAAAAATAACTTAGAATTTAAAAATGGACAAAAGAATGAAATAACGTGAAGCTTGAGAAGATGTATCAAATTAGTAATAAAGAACTTCTTTGATTTTTTTTATTTCATGAATTTTGTTTTTAAAAAAATCATTTTTAATAAAAAAAAATGGTTATTTGAGGATTTGTGAAGATAAATTATTATTATATTTTAATTTAATAAAAATATTTTAATTGGTAAATTAAATAATTTTATAATGGAAAGATATTGATGTAATATGTTAAAATTAAAATTAAGAAAAACACATCCTGCTCTCTCAAAATAATTTTAATAATTTAATTTGATTATACAATATTATTTGAATTATATAATATTATTTGAATAACTTATAAATTATATGAATAGTTTTATTTGGTATAAATTTTAAAAATATATTTTATTTTGTATAAAAACATAAAAAGTAAATCTCCATATATTAAGGCTAGTTTGATTCAGCTTATTCTCAGTTTATTGACGCCAACTTATCCAACTTATTCTCAAGTACGTTGGATATAATCTCAGCTTATTTAATAAGTTTGGGTATATTGGATACAGTTTATACGCCCAACTTATTTATTTTTAATATTTATAATATATTATTTAATAATTAATATTATATATAGATATAATGTTATATATATATATATATATATTTATTAATTAATTTTAAATATTAATAAATGATTTAATTAAAAAATAATATATATTAATATATTATTTTTTAAAATTTTATTTTTAATATATAATTTTAATTATTATTAAATAACTTTGCATAATAAGCTCACGGAAAAAATTATAATCAAACATAGTTTTACGTTTAAACTCAAATTTCTTTTTACTTCCCTCTTAAGGAGATCTGATACTTTCATATAAGATCTCTTAGAAATTGAATAGAATCGCCAAAGAACAAGAACAAGAAGAAAAACTGACTTTGTATTATTGATGCATATGTGCAAAACAAAGAGGTTACAAGGGTGATATACCCGATAGGCAAAGTTTGATATACAAATATCACTTTAGCCCTTAAATTATCTTGTAATGTTTAAAATCTACATCTAACTTATAATAATAAAATAACTGATTCTAAAACAAATATAACTATCTGCAAAATAGATAAGGATAATTAGTATTATTAAAATATAAAACTTAATACTAATACTTATCTCAATATTCCCCCTTCAAGATGAATATCTTGCATAAGTAGTCGAGTCCTCAATATCTCAAATTGTGGGAAATCAAGTGCTTTTGTAAATATGTCAGCCACATGTCTTTTAGTATTCACATGTTGCAGATTTATAAAACCAGATATATATTGATTTCTAACTACATGACAGTCAATATCCAAATGTTTTGTTCTTTCATGAAAAACAGGATTTTCTGAAATATGTATAGCAGCTTGGTTATCACAATATAATGAAATAGGTAAAGGAATTTCATATTTCAAATCTTTCAAAATGTAAGATATCCATTGTAATTCACAAACAGTTGTAGCTAAACTTCTATATTCTGATTCAGCAGAAGATCTAGAAACTGTTGTTTGTTTCTTAGTTTTCCATGATATAATAGAATTACCAAGATAAATACAAAAACCTGTAATAGATCTTCTAGTTTCTATACAAGAAGCCCAATCTGAATCTGAAAATGCTTCAAGATATATCTTGTTTTGAAAAAGGATAAAAAATTCCAATTGAAACAGTTCCTTTTAGATATCTTACCAAGTAAAGAGCAGAATTCCAATGACACATAAGTGGTTTATGCATATATTGAGAAAGTTGTTGTACTACATATGAAATATTTGGACGTGTGTAGTTTAAATATAAAAACTTACCAATTAGTCTTCGATATTGAGATGGATCCTCTAAAGGAGTTTGAGATTCATTCTCAAATTTGGTACCCTTTACCATTGGTGTTTTAGCAGGTTTGCATCCCATCATTCCTGTATCATCTATTAAATCCAGAATGTATTTCCTTTGATTTATATATATACCATTTTTGTCTTAACTGATTTCCAGCCCAAGAAAGAATTTTGCATTTCCTAAATCCTTAATTGGAAATTTAGAATCAATAAGTTTCTTTATGTTTGAAATCTCTTCAAGATTATCTCCTTAAATTAAGATATCATCAACATATATTAATAGACATGTTACACTATAATCATTTCGTTTGAAATACAAACAATGATCGTGTTCAGATCTATTGAAACCAGATTCTATAAGAAATACAGATAATTCGGTATACCATTGTCGAGAAGCTTGTTTTAAACCATAAAGGCTTTTTCTCAATTTGCAAACTTTGTTTTTTATGTTTTGGATTTTGTATAAACCCGGTGGCAGTTTCATATAAATGTTTTCCTCAAGATTTCCATGAAGGAACGCATTATTTACATCTATATGGTGTAAATGCCATTTTTCAGATGCTGTTAAAGCAATAAATAATCTGACAGTAACACTTTTGGCTACGGGAGCAAAACAATGATGAAAATCTATTCCATCTTTCTGATTGTATCCTTTTGCAACTAGTCTCGCCTTGCATTTGTTTAAAGTACCATCAGCATTCAATTTTGTTTTGTATACCCATTTACAGCCAATTGCTTTTTTATCTTTTGGTAAATTAGTTATTTCCCAAGTTTGATTTAAATTCAAAGCATCTAATTCATCATTCATTGCTTTGATCCACTTTGGATCTTTAGATGCATTGTTGTAGTTTGAAGGAGTTTTGTGAAGATCAATGTTTGATAAAAAAAAATTATGTATTCTTCATCTATGTTAGAGATGTGAAAAGGAAAAGTTTTAGGAGTGTATTTCCTTTGTTTGTTTTCTGTTTCAACTTGGTTTACAACATAATTTTGCATCCAAGTTGGAGCAGATCTAATCCTAGAACCTTTTCTACAAACATTTTCTAAATCAATATCATCTGTACTATTCTCATTTGGAAATATATTTGTTCCAATAGAGTTAGATTTGACTTTGTTATTCTCAATGTCTATGAATTTAGAGTTTTCTAAATTGAACATGTCACAAGTAGATTTATCAATTGTTTGTGATATTTCATCATTAGAAATATTATTGGGATCAGAAAACAATGTAATGTGATCATAGTTTGTGTATTGATTTGTGATGGTTGTGCCTTCTTTAAAAGGAATTATCTCTTCATAGAAAACAACATCTCTAGATGTAACTATTTCATCTAAATCAAAGTTATATAAAAGATAACCCTTTTTGTTTGAAGGGTATCCAATAAAAACACACTTAATCCCTCTATTTTCAAACTTTGATTTGTGTGGAAATGTATTAGCCATATAGCATAGACATACAAAAATTTTCAACATAGTGTAATCAATTTCAGTTTCATGTAACACATAAAAAGGTGTTTTCCAATTCAATGTTGATGTGGGCATTCTATTTATCAAATAGGCGGCTGTTAAAAGTGAAAAAGGGCCAAAACTTTATAGGCAAACCAGAATAACTCATTAGTGATCTAGCTACTTCAAGAATATGTCTATGTTTTCGTTCAACAACACTATTTTGTTGTGGTGTATAAGTACATGTTGTTTGATGAATTGTTCCCATTTGTTCAAAAAAAGTTTTGCATTTCAAATTTATAAACTCAGTTCCATTATCACTTCTAACTTTCTTAATGTTTTTGTTGTACTGATTTTTTACTAGAAAAAAGAAATTTTGAATTTTATTGAAAACAAGAGTTTTATTAGTTTGAAGAAAAATTCAAATGCATCTTGAATAATCATCAACAATAGTTAACATATAAGGTGTTTTTGTGAAAGATTCCTTTTTGTGGGGACCCCAAAGATCTATATGAATTAAATCAAAAACATCTTTTGTCATAGTTGTGCTAGTAGGGAAAGGTAAGCGATGAGATTTTGAAAGTAAACATGTCTCACAATGAGGAACTTTATTTGCAGAATTTGAACAAATGAAATTGAGTACTTTATTTGAAGGATGCCCACATCTTAGGTGCATCTTGTAACAATCATTAACAGAAAAGGAATTAAAAGTACTAGAAACTATTTCTTTTACAACAAATTCATTTGCAGAAGAACAAAAAAATAGATTCCCAATCCTTTTTCCAAGTTCAAACGAGATATTCTGATTAAGGTCCTGCATCACACAATTATTTTCAGAAAGAATACAATTCATTTTCTCATCTCTAATTAGTTTAGCAAGAGATAATAAATTGTATTTAAAATCAGGTGAATATAGTACATCCTTTAAAGTAATTTTGTTATTTAATACCAAATTACCGATTTCATTTATAATCTTATTTGAACCATCTGCTAGATAAAGAATTTTTTCTTTTTCAGTTTGTCTAATTTCAGTTAGAAGGTTCCTATTGTTACATATATGACTACTTGCCCCTGAATCAATTAACCATACATGTCTTTTGTTTTCGAGATCATTTAAACTCATGCTTAATTCATAAATAGTTGATATGAAAAACTTTGAGTTCGAAGACTTACCTGCAGCGAAGTCAAGATCAATGCAGCTTCCTTTTCCTTTAGATGTACTTGTTATTTTGTCATTTCCCTCCTTGACAGCCTTCATAAAGTTCTGGATTTCCTTGTATTGAGATTTCGAAATCTGTACTGAATCATTTTCTTCATCAAAATGTGCTGCATTAGCTGTATATGAACCTGCCTTCTTCCTTCTCTTGTTTGTCCACCATTTAGGATAGCCCACGATCTTGTAGCATCCTTCCTTTAGATGACCATTCATGTTGCAATGTGTACATATCTGCGTTTTATTTCTTTGCCTCACATCTTCAGTTCGATTTCTTCTAGAATTGCTATAGGAATTTTCTTTCACAAACATTGCTGAAGTATATATGTCCTGCTCCATATTAATGTTTCTCTTCTTCTCAACATTAAGAAACATCGTGAATGCCTTGTACACAGTTGGTTTTGATTCCATGGCCAATATAGAATCTATTAAATTCTCATAAGAATCATTTAAACCCATAAGGAACAGGAGCAGATTGCTCTTCTCATAATCCATTATAACTTCCTTTTCTAGTTTACAACCTACACAATCTTTTTGACTCCTATCACAAGTACATCTTCGGTGTGGCTGTAAATGTAACTGTTCATCCCAAAACAATCTAACTTTAGAATAGTAATCTTCAAGATCAAGATTACCTTGTTTAGCTGTACAGATGTCCTTCTTTAACTTGTATTGAGTTGGCCAGTTATATGTCTCATACCTAGACTTGATTTCATCCCATAACTCCTTTGATGTGGTTGCACTTTGGAAATGAATTCTTGCTTTCTTTTCAATTGTATGCATGATCCAAGATCTGACCATGACATCAATCATTTTCCAAAGTATCGCATCTTGTGGATCTTCAGGTTTAGTGCAAGACCCATCAACGAAGCCCATCTTCATCTTTGCTGTCAATGATAGTTCAACACTTGTGCTCCATTCAAAATAGTTTGCCCTAGTTAGTACTGTAGAAGTTAGGGTTGCACCTGGGATTTCTCCACTATGTATGTAGAGTGGATCTGTACAGTGTCTCTTCTTGGTTGTCATTTTTGATGAATCCGGAGAAGAATGATTCAAAGAAGAAGTTTCTCCGCCGTTAGGGTTTTCAAGAACGTTTCCCCCAAATTCTGTAAGATTACCTTGATGTGTGTCTTTGTCCTCCTCTTCTGTGTCTTCAAGTAGATCGTCTCCTTCAAAATCGAAGTGCTCTGATACCATGAGGAGATCTGGTACTTTCATATAAGATCTCTTAGAAATTGAATAGAATCGCCAAAGAGCTCAATAACAAGAAGAAAAACTGACTTTGTATTATTGATGCATATGTGCAAAACAAAGAGGTTACAAGGGTGATATACCAGATAGGCAAAGTTTGATATACAAATATCACTTTAGCCCTTAAACTATCTTGTAATGTTTAAAATCTACATCTAACTTATAATAATAAAATAACTGATTCTAAAACAAATATAACTATCTGCAAAATAGATAAGGATAATTAATATTATTAAAATATAAAACTTAATACTAATACTTATCTCAATACCTCCTCAACATTTAAGATTATAATATGCGTTTAAGATTATAATCTTAACGTTTTTCTCTCTCATTAATTTTAAATATTTTTTTATTCACTCTCTCTCATCTATTTCATTCATTTCTAATTATTTTATTCATTTTCTCTCGTCAATTTAATCTCTCTAATCATTTTATTCCTTCTCTTATCTATTTCATATATTTATAATATTTTTATATATTTATATAAAATTATTATAATAAAAAAATATACATTTAAATATATTTTTATTTATTATTTATAATATATGTATCTTCATATATAAAATAATTAAGCAAAATATGAAATATAAATACATTATGACAATTGAAATGAATGATAATACGAATAGGGTATAAAATATAAATACATTATGACAATTGAAATGAATGATAATACGAATAAGGGAATAAGGTGAGAGAGCTCAAAAATAAATGGACAATTGAAAGATTAGATCAGTGAGAGTGTGGAAATATGAAAAATCTATATAATAATAATTTTTTTATTCATATCATTTAGTTTAGAATATATATTTTTTTAATTAAATTATCTTTAATTAATTATTTAAAAGTACATATTACAATTGAGATGAATCAAACTTACCGAAAATGAATGATAATACAAGGAGGGTGATAGTAAATAAATGATAATACAAGGAGGGTGATAGATCTTGAAAATAAATTTACAATTCAAAGAGAGAGTATAGAAATGGAAAGATGAAAAAGATATATAATAATAAATTATTTTTAAATATATAATATTTTTTAATTTAAATAATTTATTAATATATAATATTAATTATAAAATAATATATTATAAATATAAAAAATAAATAAGCTTGACGTATAAACTGAATCAAATATACTCAAGTTTAACGATTAAATAAGCTTCCCTAAAAATAAGCTGGATAACCGAGCGTCAATAAACTGAATCAAAAAGAGAGAAAAACGCTGAGATTATAATAAACGCTAAAGAGGGAGGTAGAGAGAAATTTGAGTTTAAACGTAAAAGTGTGTTTGATGATAATTTTTTACGTAAACTTATTACGCAAAGATACTGTATCAGCTTATTACGTAGACGCCTATACGCGGCTTATTAACGTCGAGTCAAACGAGGCCGTTATAATATATTTAATATTTAATTATTATATTTATATATAATTATTAAATATCTTATATAACTCGATAGATCAGGAAAGTAATATCACCAAAGTAAGCTCGCAGTCGCAGGTACAACTAATATCTTTGGTTTCATTTTGTCGTCGTAGCCTTTGAGATAAATTAACAATGGGAGGAATTATTTTCAACGAAGAGGATATGGGTTTTTATTCATCATCAAATGAAGCTATTGATGGTCATCGAACGGTTGTTTTGGTCGGGAAAACTGGAAACGGCAAAAGTGCAACTGGGAACTCCATATTGGGGACAAAAGCCTTCATTTCAAAGACTAACTCATTCGGTGTTACACTTATTACTCAAAGTAATCAAACTCAGTTTCCAGACGGTCAAACTCTTACCGTTATTGATACACCTGGTAAGTACTTAATTACATGTAATGCCAACATTCATTCATTCATTTATTATCCTCAAATCTAATCATTTGCTTGCACATTCAGGATTATTTGATAGTTCAATTGACCATGAAACTATTGGAAGTGAAATACTAAAATGCTTCCGAATGACTAGTGCTGGTGTTCATTCTATCCTGGTGGTTTACTCTCTGAGAAGTCGGTTTTCTAAGGAAGAAGAAGCCGTTATTCATTGTCTCAAAGAACTTTTCGGTGAAAAGATCTATGACTACATGATTGTTGTGTTTACCGGTGGAGATGACTTGGAAGAGGAAGAAGATGAGTCTTTTAAAGATTATTTGGGTCGTCAGAATTCTGAATCTCTTCAGGTATCATTTATTTGTGTTGTTTTGTTAATTTTTGAGTCCCTGCAGATTCTGAATTATAGCTATATTGTTTCTTCATGCAGGAAATCCTTCGCGTCTGTAACAATCGAAAAGTTTTATTTGATAACAGGACAAAGGATAAACACAAGCAAGCTCAACAACGAGAGAGTCTTCTTGCAATGGTGGATCAGGTCATGAATTCAAATGGGGGTCGGCCATATACTAATGAAATATTTCAGAAAATACAGAGAGCAGACAAGGAATTCCGTGATCAGCAAGAACGAATGAAGCTGTTGGAATCGGCAGAAAATTCCAATTCTGAGTTATCTCAAATGATGGAAGAGAGGCGTAAAGAATATGAAGAGGATTTAAAGAATGTGGTTCAGATGGTTGAATCAAAGTTGACTAAATCAATTTTTATTCTTAAACAACAATTGGCAGAAGAAAGAGCTGCCCGGTTAAAGGCTGAAAATAATGCTAAAATATCAAAGTCCAAATTCATGCGGGAAATGGGTAGTCTAAAGAATGACTTGGACAAGGCACGTGTTGAACGGTTTATTGCTGAAAAGTATGTTAAATCAACTAAGTTACAATTCAAAATTGAAGTAGCTAATCTAAAGAACGATTTAGATAAAGCACGTAAATGGGCATGCACCATTATGTGATGATGATGATCATGTATGGAGAAATCCTTCAACTGTTTAGTTTGAGAAGGTTGATGTTTACTATTTTGAATTTCAAGTTTAATTTCTTACTATTGTAATTGAACTGTTAAGGTTAAATAGTTTTTTTGTTTTTTTTTTTTTTTAATATTTTGTTTGTTTGGGTTTATGTATATTATTAAATATAACCAGAAGTGTAAAGTTGACGTAAAAACAACTTTTTATAATTTATTATTTATAAAATTGAATTATAGAAATAAAAATAATAATTTATATTTATTAAGTAAAAATTTGTATTAAAAAAGACAAATAAAACACAATAATAAGTTATCTTGTAGTGAAAATGAAAAGTCATATTATTGAGAAAAACATTTGAAAGATAGAATGAAAAATCAATATTCTATCTCTATGTTATATATATAGCATAAAAAAAATCAATTATAAACAGATTTTCTACTTAAAAATAAAATCACTAGATTATAATATCTAAAAAAAAAATATCTGCCCTCGTTTAAGGAAATTTGACGAGGTGACCCTAAAGATTTTCTTAATTGCATCCGTGGCATAATTTTTAATGCGTTGGTGACCACTTTATTTATTTTGGACGAAAATACATTCATATAAATACTCAATTTTTTCATTTCGTTAATTTTTTTTCATCTCTACTCCGCGCTCTCTCTCGCGAAGACGAAACTTTAAACGAACACATCATACACATTGACGACCAAAATCCGTTGTAATCCATTATTGTTCATCATTCATGTCGATTTATGTTCTTATTTCCATTATGTTTATCTTCAAACCCTAAATCATGAGGTTGTTCTTATTGTTCATCTTGTTCATATTTTGTTCATCTTGTCGATGATGATATTTGCAGATGATGCTCTAAATTGGTTCAATTTCAGGAAAGATTTGTGTGATCTCGTGAAACGGCACGGTGGTCACGCGAAGACCCATCGCGTTACTCAAAACGACACGGTGGTCACATGAAGCGTCACGCGAAGCGGTACGGGCGTTACCGTTCTATTGTTTTTCAACTGAATGAAGAATGATTTTCTTTGTTTTGTTTGATTAAAAAAATATGTCATCTACTCATATTCAGGCTTATTTGTCTGTCTTGCCTTATCAGTTAAATTCATAACTATGGTTGCGACTTTTGATAGGATTTACTTAGTATTTAAGGGCTTTAATTTGGATAGGTTTATGATCATACTGAATATTATAAACAAACATTGTATCCTTTACTCTATCAATCCTTTCACTACTATGTTTTCGTTTCAGTCTATAAGTAGGTGTAAATCTCAATCGATTTAAGATTAATTTTAAATGAACTCATTTTCAAATTAAGAATCTATAACTTACAGTAATTAAAGTTATTTCAAACAACAAGACCTTATAAATTGCTCAAAAACAATTGTCACAAATAAACAAATTTAAGATAATCCAACAATTGAATAATCATCCACTAAAATCAGTGAAAAAAATGCAATAAAAACATGTGTATTATTAATCACCTTAAACAGTTGTCTTTCTAGGCAATCTTAGAACATCAAAAGATACAAAGAATGCTGAATAACGAAAACTTTCAACCAAATCCGAGTCAGAAGGTAAAACAAAACGCCCAAGGCATGGCCCTTCGCTATAAGGGATGACCCTTCGCGTGATGATTGTGCCGTTTCGCGTGACGATCGTGCCGCTTCGCGTGACCACTATGTCGCTTCGCGTGACAACTGTGACGTTTCGCGTGACGACCGTGCCATTTCGCGTGACCACCGTGCCGCTTCACGAGATCATAGTGTCGCTTCGCGTAACGCGATGGGCCTTCGCGTGACGACTGTGCTGCTTCGCGTGACCATCGTGCCGCTTCACGTGATCACCGCACCGCTTTGCGTAACGCGCGTGACCATCGTGCCGCTTTGTGTGACCACCGTGTCGCTTCACGAGATTACATGAATCTTCTAAATATTATTTTCCAATGTTTATTTCTCGATATAATATATATTCTAAAAAAATATTTCTTTATATATAATTATGGAGTTTTATAAATTATTTCATAATTTTACCATATTTTTTATAGTTAAAAAATACATGATAAATTTGAGAGATGATGACAATAAGAAAATTACAAAGACAGAGAGGACAACTTTATATATATTATGTTGCATTTGATACTTTAATTATTATTAAAGTAAAAATATTTAATAATTCCTGTAAACCTAAGATCGTTCATTTTTAAATTTGTTTATTTAATTATTATGAAGACCATAATGGTTGCTCTAACCACTTAAGTTCTTTCTATTTGAGATTATAAATATTGACAATTAAGAAAAAGACGACCGCAAATTAAATTTGTTTATGTAATTATTATGAAGACCATAATGGTTGCTCTAACCACTTAAGTTCTTTCTATTTGAGATTATAAATATTGACAATTAAGAAAAAGACGACGTCAAAAACGATGGAGACGCCATCCATCGATAATGATAACGATGAAGACGACGATAAAAACAAAAGAGATGTGATTTTTTTGCAACACATTGCATCAAAGATGAAGAGAAGAAATCATGTTATTATACACTATAATTAATATTTACACAAGTTGTTATTTATTTTGTTTGTAAGAAATATGGTATGAATAGTTGAATCAAATATTTACTATTTATAAAATTACAATTTCATCTCAAGTTATCTCATCTTAAAATTTTATGTTATTTTTATTATTTATATTTGATGATAATTATTTTCATTGGTCGTGTAGATATGTTTAAATCAAAGGACTATATATAATGTTTATTTAGAATGATATTACATTTATTAAATATTTTGCAATCTTTAAAATTTTTATCTTTCATGAGATGTATAAAATAAAATAAAAAATATTTGTACAGTTGTTGTTTGTGAGTTTACAACTCGTAAGCTCTTTTATAAATATATATATATATATATATATATATATATATAAATATATATATATATATATATATATTTTTGTATTTAATAAACAATACAAATTAACTAACTTTGTTAATATTATTTTAATAAAAATATTTGTTAGAAATATAAAAAATGTTGTGTTATATCATACTTAAATGATAATAAATTATTCAAATTAATAGTATGAATTATTAGAAATTAATATATGTGAATGTTGTATTTTTTTTTTATTTTAATTTAGACATTTGAATTGTGCAAGTCAATTAAGTATTTGATAGTTATATTATCATATTATTGGAAATTAAGTTTATGTATAAAAGTTAATTTTTAAAATTTAGTTTCAGTTATATTGTCAATATAATTAAATATAATATTTTTTTATGAAAAAAATTAATTTCTATTCTCATTTAAATTATTTAATAATAATTTATAATAATTTTGTTAATCATTTTTATAACAGTTTGTAAATCATATATAATGTGAAAATTCTAAAAGTTAAGAAGATAAAATATAGTTTTCATAGTCATTTTAGGATAACATAAATTTAAGTACAAAAATTATCATTTAAATAATATTTATAATAAATTTTAATAATAAATTTTAATTAGTTTGTCAGTTGGTAAATTAAATAATATTTATACAATTGAAATTATTATATTAAAGAGATGATTACTTTTGAATATCTTCCTCCACTTCCCAATAGAGGATACCGTGAAATTAAAGATGTGATGCGTGACTACTGCGCTTCCCAAGAGAGAAGATTACATTAATTAATGCGAATCCAGACTCATTATTACTCAACTGTGTAAATATATGATTAACTATTACTCTCTATAGGGCTAGTTTGATTCCAATCTATTCCTAACTTTGATTTTTTCACAAAACATTTTAATTGTATTCAATTAGATATTCAGATATCAATTAATACAAGATTAAATAAATATTAATAGTAAATTATTTTAAATAACATAACCGAGTTAACAACTAAAAATTGTCGGTCACATAATAGTTAATTTTAATTGCTTACAATTTTTTTAAAAAAAAACTAAGTTAAATCTTGTGTTATTTTCTTATATATATTTTGCAAATACATTAATTTTAATAAGCATAAAATAAAAAGTTGCATTTTATAAATAATATGAATTAAATTAAATGTCCGTGTCAATCATAAAAAATATAATAACATTTCATTTTAAATATACTGAAACTATTTTAATAAAATCATTTTTTTTTGTATTGTTTCATGTTTGGAGACCTAGGTAAAACTTAAAACATCTCGTTACAAAAATAAGTAATATATAATCTTTTTAGCTATAAATACATGTGAATTTGAGTTGAGTTTTTAAAATAATATTTGTAACTTCATTCACAAACATATAACTATAATATTATCATTTGAATTTTTATAATACTTTATTACAAATTCGCACTATATACATTGAGGCCCGTTTGACTAATGAGTTTTTTTTACTTCAGTTTTTCCCTAAAAATCCTACATGATTCAATTTTTTTTTTTTTTTAAATTAGTTTTTAAATATTTATGATCAAATTACTTTCGTCCATTCTTTTTCCTGTCCACATATTGTTTAATAATTAATTTATATTAAAAATTAAGTGACAATAGTTTTAGTATTTAATAATTAAAAGTTTGATTAAATTAGTTAAAAAAAATAGATTGATTTTAAGATAAAAACTTACCAAACTCAATAACCACTGCATAAATAAGGGGTGTACAATAAAAAAAACTTTAATTATTATAAACAGAAAACTTTTAAAATTAAACATCTTTTATTTATATATATATATATATATATATATATATATATATATATATATATATATATATATATATATATATATATATATATATATACCCATAATATTTTTTATTTTATTTTTAATCATTCTAAGTGTATGGCGAGTCAATTCACAATTCGACTCAAGTATCCATTTACTCTAAATATATATCCAAATTAACCACAACTCTCGACCCGACAATCTGAACACTTTCAAAATTAAGCATCCTTATATATATATATATATATATATATATATATATATATATATATTAGTTAAAAAGTTGAACTAATATTGTTAACAAGTCTTGCGTTAATTATATTTAGTGTTGAATTTAAAATATAAAGTGTTATTAACCTAGTTGGTTTAAGGGTTGGTTTAAGGGTTGTACTTGTTTTTGTTAAGTTACAAGTTTGAAACATACCCATAACATATTTAATTTTATTTTTAACCGTTTTAAGTTTATGAACAGGTCAACACATAATCAGACCCAAGTATCCATTTACTCTCACATATATATTCAAATTAACATCGTCTCTCAACCCAGTCATCATGACACTTTCAAAATTAAGTATTATTATATATATATATATATATATATTTTTTAAGATCTTTTAATTTAATATATAATTTTATGCATTGATATTTATTTTATAAATATAATTTTGACCCACAAAAATAACTTTAAATAATAAAACTAGTACATGAGGGATCAAATATTAACATTATAAAAAAAAACAAATTTTATAAGAAATTAATATAATAAAAGAAATGATTAAAATTGAGGTTAAGTTAATTAAAGTTAAGGATGAACCTGTATTCGGAGGTGGGGTTTGTTTGAAAAAAAATTTAAGGTAGATTTAAATAAATATCGATTAAATTTTGGATAATAAGAGTGAATAAATGTTACTCTTATTAAATTATTTAATAATAAAATAAATAAAACAATGAATTATATTATTTTTTTTTTTTAAATATGAGAACGTGAAAATAGATGGTTTGCACTTATAAAAATTCATAAACTTTAGCACGTCACTTTTCTTAACCCAGTAAATTAATAATCAATTAGTATAATAGTGCACTGTGCTTAGTGCGTCATGACATGAATATCGTGTTCTATAATTAAACATTATTTACATGTATAATATTTTTTTTTATTAACTCAAATAAGGAAGTAAGAATATAATTTTAATTTGTAAAAAAAAAAAAAAAAAAAAAAAAAAAAAAAAAAAAAAAAAAAAAAAAAACTAAATATAATAAATTTACAAATATTACAATTTTTAGTGTAACTAATCCACAATTTCTTCCAAGTAACTTTAATACCGAACTCATTTGAATTCAATAACAAAGAGTGATTGAAGAGAACAAACCGATTAAAACCCAAAATTCTGAGCAATGATAATTTTTTTTTTCCAGAGGGTTGATAACTAACGCCAGAAAAAGTTTTGACAAATGATAATTGATCATATATAAATAGGATCAAAATAGTGAGAAACTTATAGAAATAATTAGAACATAAATGTAAAAGGGCCTCCAAATTAAAAATAAATTCCAAGAACTTATTATAATAATAAAAAAATCCAACTCCAAGAATATCATCTCTTTGTTGTAAAGAAAGATATAAATACAAATTTGAAAAATGGTCACCAACACGATTGTAGGGTATGAGAATTAAGTAAACGACTTACCAAAGATTAAAAATATTTTTGAATTACAAAAATTTGAAATGACAAATCTGATCAAACTAAATAGATTGTCATACAAAAAAAACACAACACAAACTCAAATTTGAGTGGTAAAATGAAAAATAATGCACCTTCCGATATTAAAAAAACCCACAAAATGGACCATTAATAAAATTAGGAGGATTTCTGTGCAATGCACACAGACAAAAAACATAAACAAAATAAATTCAACAAAACTTTTTAAAATAAATTTAATATATGTATTGAATGTGTCAAAATACTTAATAAATCACAAATAATATATTAAAAAAAATTGAACTCTCTCATTCCACATTTATCCACCGATCACAATTGATCTCTGACCTTAATTTCACTTCGGTCAAACAACTTATTTCTTCAAATATTTTAACCACCAATATTCATTTCTTTCCAGATGAACCTCTCGTCTCATGACCTTACAGTTTAACTTCGCTCTTATCAACAATCTTAAACATTACCAATCTCTTTCTTACACTCACTTTATCCCACCAATCCCCAATCGATATCTAATCTCGTGAACTTAAAACACTTCGACTAAGAACTTAAAACACTTTGACTAACTAACCATCTCATTCCATATTTATACACCAATCATAATCGGACCTCTCATCTCATGACCTTAAATTTCACTTCGGTCAAATAACCCATATTCTCGTATATTCTAACCACGAATATTAATTTCTTTCCCAATCGACCTCTCATTTCGTTACATTACTTTCACTTCAACTAATTAACCATCTCATTCAACATTCTTCCACAAATCCTAATCAACCTCTAACATCGAGAACTTATTTTCACTTTGATAAACAACATATCTCCTCACATATTTTATAACATACAACCCGACCTTCTTATCCTCCACTTCGGCTAACCATACATCTCATTTCACATTTATCAACTCAATCGACCTCTCATCTCGTTACCTTACTTTCATTTTCACTAATCAACTGTCACGTTCCACATTTATCTACCAATCCTCAATCGATCTCTTATCTCAAGACCTTACTTTCACTTCGTTAAATTACCCACCTACTAACATATTTTATAATACACAACCTGACCCTTCTTATCCTCAATTCGGCTAACCATCCAATCTCATTCCTACATTTATTCACCCCAATCGACCTCCCATCTCGTGACCTTATACTTTCACTTTAGTCAAATCTACTATCTCCAACATTACCAATCTCTTTTACCCTAACTTTGACCCATCAATCCCCAATCGACATCTCATCTTTTAACTTACTTTCACTTTGACTAACCCACCATCTCATTCCATACTTTATCCATCAATCTCAATCGATCTCTCATCTTGAGACCTTACTTTCACTTCGGTAAAAAAACCCAACTCCTTACATGTTTTACAATTATACAACCCAACTTACTCGTCTTGTGACCTTACACATTCAATTTGGTCAAATCAACCATCTCCAACATTACCAACGTTTTTACCTTCACTTTGACCCACCAATCCCCAATCGATGTCTTATCTTGTGACATTACTTTCACTTTGACTAATCAACTAATCTCAATCGACCTCTCAACTTGAGACTTTAACTTTACTTCGGTCAAACAACTCATCTCCTTATATATTTTACAATATACAATATGACTTATTCATCTCGTGCCCTTACACTTTTACTTCGTTCAAATCAACTATTCCAATATTACCAATCTCTTTTATTCTCACTTTAACCCACCAATCCTCAATCGACCTCTCATCTTGTGACCTATCTCCTTAATAAATTTAACAATATACAACCTGACTTTTTTATCCTCATTTCGGTTAACCAACAATCTCATTCCATATTTATCCACCATAATCGAGCTCTTATCTCATGTCCTTACACTTTTACTTTGATAAAATTAACCATCTATAATATTACCAATATATTTCCTCATTATTTTGGCCCACCAATTCCTAATCAACCTCTCATCACGTGAGCTTATTCACTTCGACTAATCAACCATTTCATTCCACATTTTCATCCACTAATTTCAATCGACCACTCATCTCGAGACTTTACTTTCACTTTGGTCAAATAACCTATATCCTCACATATTTTACAATATACAACCCAACTTACTCATCCTCAATTAGACCCTTACTCATTTCAAACCCATATCCTCACATATTTTACAATATACAACCCAACTTACTTATCTTCACTTCGATCCTTACTCACTTCGACTAACCAACCATCTCATTCCACATCATTATCCACCAATATCAATCAATCTCTTATCTCGAGACTTTACTTTCACTTCGGCAAAACAACATACCTCCTCAGATAGTCTATAATATACAACCCGACTTACTCATCTCGTGATCTTACACTTTCACTTCGGTCAAATTAATCATATCCAATATTATCAATCTCTTTTACCCTCACTTTGGCTCACCAACCCTCAATCGATTTATTATCTCGTGATCCATCTATTTACATATTTTACAATATACAACCTAACTTTCTTATCCTCACTTTGACTAACTAACCATCACATTCTATATTTATCCACCATATTCGACATCTCATCTCGTGAACTCACTTTTACTTCGGTCAAATCAACCATCTCCAATTTTACCAATCTCTTTTACCTCATTTTGGCCCACCAATTCATAATTGTCCTCTCATTATGTGATCTTACTTATTTTGACTAACCAACCATCTCATTCACATTTTTATCCACGAATCTCAATCGACCTCTCATCTCAAGACTTACATTCACTTCGGTTAAACAACTCATCTCCTCACATATTTTAAAATATATAACCCGACTTACTTCGGCTAACCAAACATCTAATTCCATATTTGTCGATATAATCGATCTCTTATCTCGTGATCTTACACTTTTACTTTGGTCAAATCAAGCATCTCTAAAATACTAATCTCTTTTACCCTCAATTTGGCCCATCAATTCCTAATCGACCTCTTATCGCGTGACCTTACTCATTTCGACTAACCAACCATCTAATTCCATATTTTTATCCACCAATCTCAATCGACCCTCATCTTAAGACTTTACTTTAATCTAATAACCCATCTCCTCACATATTTAACTATATACATATCGACTTACTTATCTTCACTTCGACCCTTACTCATTTCGAACCCATCTCCTCACATATTTTACAATATAAAACCCAACTTAGTTATCCTCCCTTTGACCCTTACTCATTTCGAGTAACCAACATTCTCATTCCACATTTTCATCTACCAATCTCAATCGACCTCTCATGTAGAGAATTTACTTTCACTTTGGTCAAACAACATACTCCTCACATATTTTACAATATACAACCTAACTTACTTATCTTACTTTGACTAACCAACCATCTCATTCCTTATTTATTTATCCACATGAATCAACTTCTAATCTCATGATCTTACATTTTTACTTAGATGAAATCAACAAACTCCAAACCATCTCATTCTATATTTATCCACCACAATCGAATTCTAATATAATGACCTTTACTTTCACTTTGGTCAAATTACTAATGGCATTTACCTACCCACCCATTTTTCGCACAATTTAACCACCAATATTATATTTTCCTTATTTCGAGCATTTTTACATCCAACCATCTCCTCGGCAAACCAATGTTCTTATTTCACATAAATTTTTGCATCGAACCATCTCCTCTCGCTCTAACGAGATTTGAACCATGGTCTTTATTATGTATCATTAAAACTTTAAGTACTAGACTTTTGTAGACACTTATTTTTCACTACCCAGTTACATAATTTATATTTTTAATAAATCCCATGCCCATATATGAGCTCATTGGCCAAATTATTAAATGATCAATTACTTTTGGTCCACAAACCCTATTATTTTCACATGAACTTTTAGGCCTTAATTTTTACTTTGAAATGTTTCTTCTATGATGAAGAAAGGTTATCATAAAAATGAAACAATTTAAGGTTTTATACATAATTAATAAGAAAGGCTTGTTTGATGGACAATTACTTAATACATATTTAAGGAGATTATTGAATTATAAAGACTTATTATTTTAGATTGATGCTTAAAATTTAAACTCACAACAATCATGCACGTCATTAAATATTAAATGTATATATTATTTTCTCTTTCATAATAATTATTTTCCCTCTCCTAATATATAATTATATATATATATATATATATAATTATATATATATATATATATATATATATAAAGTTTTTATAAATGGTAAATAATAATAAATACTTTTTCTTTATTAATTTTATATAAATACATTTTTATATTTTATTATACATTTTTTCTCTCATTATATATATATATATAATATTTTCTTTATGAGTATAAATAATTTTTTGGTTAATAAAAAAATTAACTAGTTGGTAATAATATTAAATACATTATATATATATATATATACACAAAATAATAAAATTATACAATCTCAAGTGGTCTATGCGGTTAAAGTGTTAACATTTCATGTTTAAGACTAGAGTTCAAATCCCTAAACATGCAAATTTAGTTTTTCAAAATTACATTATTGACTATAATATATGGTGGTGCAACTTTTAAACAAAGGATACGATACATCTAAAAGTGTGAGGTCAGAATTAGTGGTTGGTTTGACGAGCATTTGAATGTGTGAGGTCATAAGATGAAACTCGAATGATGGATGGTTTATCGTGTGTGAGGTCGGAATTAGTGGTTAGTTTAACGAGCATTTGAAAGTTTGAGGTCACGAGATGGATGTCAGGTGGTTGATGGTTTGTCGAGTGTGA
Organism: Impatiens glandulifera; assembly: GCF_907164915.1. Classification (NCBI taxonomy): domain Eukaryota; kingdom Viridiplantae; phylum Streptophyta; class Magnoliopsida; order Ericales; family Balsaminaceae; genus Impatiens; species Impatiens glandulifera. Next base: position 31,236,710 of record NC_061864.1, read on the forward strand.
GGTCAGAATTAGTGGTTGGTTTGACAAGTATTTGAAAGTGTGAGGTCACGAGTTAGAAGTCGGGTGGTGAGTGGTTTGTCAAGTGTGAGGTCAAAATTAATGGTTTGTTTGACGAGCATTTGAAAGTGTGAGGTCACGAGATAAATGTCGGGTGGTGGGTGATTCGTCGGACAAGAGGATAAATAGACATATGAAAAAGTGTGAGTCACAAGATAATAGTCAATTGGGGGTTAGTGGTTGGTTTGACGTTGGATAAAAGGTCTGTGAATAATTTAGATTGATTGTTAATTTGTTGAAGTGAGAGTAAAAGAAAGGTCGACTAAGATTGGT